>NW_027620664.1:117500-123612 GCF_964198595.1 Lampetra fluviatilis | reverse complement strand
CACTACACTTTACACTACACCACTATTCACTTACACACTATACACTACACTATACACTACACTACACAATACACTACACAATACCTACACTACTATACACTACACTATACACTACACACTATACACTACACTACTATACACTACACTTACACTACACACTATACACTACACAACACAATACACTACACAATACACTACACACTACACTATACACAATACTAACTATACACTACACACTATACCCTACCACACTCTACCACTACACTATACACTACACCACTATACACTACACACTATACACTACACTATACACTACACTATACACTACACACAACAACAACCGCCATTCACCACCTCCTCATTTGAGGCTGAGTCGACTTAGGGGAGGCCCAATGACCGAGACCCCCACCCCCCACCACCATCATCATTATCACCATCACCATCACCACCACCATCACCACCAACCCCCCCCACCACCACCACCCCCCCCCACCACCACCACCCCACCATCACCACCATCATCATCATCACCACCACCATCACCACCATCATCATCATCACCACCACCCCCCCCACCACCACCATCACCACCATCATCATCATCACCACCACCATCACCACCATCACCACCATCATCACCATCACCACCATCACCACCACCACCCCACCATCACCACCATCATCATCATCACCACCACCCCCCCCACCACCACCATCACCACCATCACCATCATCACCACCACCCCCCCCACCACCACCACCCCACCATCACCACCATCATCACCACCACCCCCCCACCACCACCATCACCACCACCCCCCCCACCACCACCATCATCACCACCACCCCCCCCACCACCACCATCATCACCACCACCCCACCATCACCACCATCATCACCACCACCCCCCCCACCACCACCATCACCACCATCACCATCATCACCACCACCCCCCCACCACCACCACCCCACCATCACCACCATCATCATCATCACCACCACCCCCCCCACCACCACCATCACCACCATCACCACCACCCCCACCATCACCACCATCACCACCCCCACCATCACCCCCACCCCCATCATCATCACCACCACCCCCCCCCACCACTACCACCACCCCCCCCACCACCACCACCACCCCCCACCCCCCATCACCACCCCCCACCCCCCCCACCCCCCCCACCACCCCCCCCCCCCCACCCCCCCCCCCACCACCACCACCCCCCACCCCCATCACCACCCCCCCCACCACCACCACCACCCCCCACCCCCATCACCACCCCCCACCCCCCCCCCCACCCCCCCCACCACCACCACCCCCCACCCCCCACCCCCACCCCCCCCCACCCCCCCCCCCACCCCACCCCCCCCCCAGATTGGCCCTGCCAGGTTCCGTGCCCCTGAGCTGCTGCTGAGACCCGACCTGGTGGGCGAGGACTGTGAGGGTCTCCACGAGGTCTTGTGCTACTCCATCCACAAGTCCGACTTGGACCTGCGTCGCACCCTCTACAAGAACGTGGTGCTCTCAGGGGGTTCCACACTCTTCAAGGGTAGGCAGAGTGTCTGTGTGTGTGTCTGTGTGTGTCTGTGAGTGTATGTGAGTGTCTGTGAGTGTGTGAGTGTCTGTGTGTGTCACTGTGTGTGCACCCTCTACAAGAACGTGGTGCTCTCAGGGGGTTCCACACTCTTCAAGGGTAGGCAGAGTGTCTGTGTGTGTGTCTGTGTGTGTCTGTGAGTGTCTGTGAGTGTCTGTGAGTGTGTGAGTGTCTGTGTGTGTCACTGTGTGTGCACCCTCTACAAGAACGTGGTGCTCTCAGGGGGTTCCACACTCTTCAAGGGTAGGCAGAGTGTCTGTGTGTGTGTCTGTGTGTGTCTGTGTGTGTCTGTGAGTGTCTGTGAGTGTCTGTGAGTGTCTGTGAGTGTGTGAGTGTCTGTGTGTGTCACTGTGTGTGCACCCTCTACAAGAACGTGGTGCTCTCAGGGGGTTCCACACTCTTCAAGGGTAGGCAGAGTGTCTGTGTGTGTGTCTGTGTGTGTCTGTGAGTGTCTGTGTGTGTGTCTGTGTGTGTCTGTGAGTGTCTGTGAGTGTCTGTGAGTGTCTGTGAGTGTGTGAGTGTCTGTGTGTGTCACTGTGTGTGCACCCTCTACAAGAACGTGTGCTCTCAGGGGTTCCACACTCTTCAAGGGTAGGCAGAGTGTCTGTGTGTGTGTCTGTGTGTGTCTGTGAGTGTCTGTGTGTGTGTCTGTGTGTGTCTGTGAGTGGCTGTGTGTGTATGTGAGTGTCTGTGAGTGTGTGAGTGTCTGTGTGTGTCACTGTGTGTGCACCCTCTACAAGAACGTGGTGCTCTCAGGGGCTTCCACACTCTTCAAGGGTAGGCAGAGTGTCTGTGTGTGTGTCTGTGTGTGTCTGTGAGTGTCTGTGAGTGTCTGTGTGTGTCACTGTGTGTGCACCCTCTACAAGAACGTGGTGCTCTCAGGGGGTTCCACACTCTTCAAGGGTAGGCAGAGTGTCTGTGTGTGTGTCTGTGTGTGTCTGTGAGTGTCTGTGAGTGTCTGAGTGTCTGAGTGTCTGTGAGTGTGTGAGTGTCTGTGAGTGTCTGTGAGTGTCTGTGAGTGTCTGTGTGTGAGTGTCTGTGAGTGTCTGTGAGTGTGTGTGTGTATCACTGTGTGTGTGTGTGGCTGTGAGTGTGGCTGTGTGTGTGGCTGTGAGTGTGTCTGTGTGTGTCTGTGTGTGAGTGTCTGAGTGTCTGTGAGTGTGTGAGTGTCTGTGTGTGTCACTGTGTGTGCACCCTCTACAAGAACGTGGTGCTCTCAGGGGGTTCCACACTCTTCAAGGGTAGGCAGTGTGTCTGTGTGTGTGTGTCTGTGTGTGTCTGTGAGTGTCTGTGAGTGTCTGTGAGTGTCTGTGAGTGTGTGAGTGTCTGTGTGTGTCACTGTGTGTGCACCCTCTACAAGAACGTGGTGCTCTCAGGGGGTTCCACACTCTTCAAGGGTAGGCAGAGTGTCTGTGTGTGTGTCTGTGTGTGTGTGTGAGTGTCTGTGAGTGTCTGTGTGTGTCACTGTGTGTGCACCCTCTACAAGAACGTGGTGCTCTCAGGGGGGTTCCACACTCTTCAAGGGTAGGGCAGAGTGTCTGTGTGTGTGTCTGTGTGTGTCTGTGAGTGTCTGTGTGTGTCTGTGAGTGTCTGTGAGTGTCTGTGAGTGTCTGTGAGTGTGTGAGTGTGTGTGAGTGTGTGAGTCTGTGTGTGTCACTGTGTGTGCACCCTCTACAAGAACGTGGTGCTCTCAGGGGGTTCCACACTCTTCAAGGGTAGGCAGAGTGTCTGTGTGTGTGTGTCTGTGTGTGTCTGTGTGTGAGTGTCTGAGTGTCTGTGAGTGTGTGAGTGTCTGTGTGTGTCACTGTGTGTGCACCCTCTACAAGAACGTGGTGCTCTCAGGGGGTTCCACACTCTTCAAGGGTAGGCAGAGTGTCTGTGTGTGTGTCTGTGTGTGTGTGAGTGTCTGTGAGTGTCTGAGTGTCTGTGAGTGTGTGAGTGTGTCTGTGTGTGTCTGTGTGTGAGTGTCTGAGTGTCTGTGAGTGTGTGAGTGTCTGTGTGTGTCACTGTGTGTGCACCCTCTACAAGAACGTGGTGCTCTCAGGGGGTTCCACACTCTTCAAGGGTAGGCAGAGTGTCTGTGTGTGTGTCTGTGTGTGTCTGTGAGTGTCTGTGTGTGTCTGTGAGTGTCTGTGAGTGTCTGTGAGTGTCTGTGAGTGTGTGAGTGTGTGTGAGTGTGTGAGTCTGTGTGTGTCACTGTGTGTGCACCCTCTACAAGAACGTGGTGCTCTCAGGGGGTTCCACACTCTTCAAGGGTAGGCAGAGTGTCTGTGTGTGTGTCTGTGTGTGTGTGTGAGTGTCTGTGAGTGTCTGTGTGTGTCACTGTGTGTGCACCCTCTACAAGAACGTTGTGCTCTCAGGGGGTTCCACACTCTTCAAGGGTAGGCAGAGTGTCTGTGTGTGTGTCTGTGTGTGTCTGTGAGTGTCTGTGAGTGTCTGAGTGTCTGTGAGTGTGTGAGTATCTGTGAGTGTCTGTGTGTGAGTGTCTGTGAGTGTCTGTGAGTGTGTGTGTGTATCACTGTGTGTGTGTGTGGCTGTGAGTGTGGCTGTGTGTGTGGCTGTGAGTGTGTCTGTGTGTGTCTGTGTGTGAGTGTCTGAGTGTCTGTGAGTGTGTGAGTGTCTGTGTGTGTCACTGTGTGTGCACCCTCTACAAGAACGTGGTGCTCTCAGGGGGTTCCACACTCTTCAAGGGTAGGCAGAGTGTCTGTGTGTGTGTCTGTCTGTGAGTGTCTGTGAGTGTCTGAGTGTCTGTGAGTGTCTGTGAGTGTGTGAGTGTCTGTGTGTGTCACTGTGTGTGCACCCTCTACAAGAACGTGGTGCTCTCAGGGGGTTCCACACTCTTCAAGGGTAGGCAGAGTGTCTGTGTGTGTGTCTGTGTGTGTGTGTGAGTGTCTGTGAGTGTCTGTGTGTGTCACTGTGTGTGCACCCTCTACAAGAACGTTGTGCTCTCAGGGGGTTCCACACTCTTCAAGGGTAGGCAGAGTGTCTGTGTGTGTGTCTGTGTGTGTCTGTGAGTGTCTGTGAGTGTCTGAGTGTCTGTGAGTGTGTGAGTATCTGTGAGTGTCTGTGTGTGAGTGTCTGTGAGTGTCTGTGAGTGTGTGTGTGTATCACTGTGTGTGTGTGTGGCTGTGAGTGTGGCTGTGTGTGTGGCTGTGAGTGTGTCTGTGTGTGTCTGTGTGTGAGTGTCTGAGTGTCTGTGAGTGTGTGAGTGTCTGTGTGTGTCACTGTGTGTGCACCCTCTACAAGAACGTGGTGCTCTCAGGGGGTTCCACACTCTTCAAGGGTAGGCAGAGTGTCTGTGTGTGTGTCTGTCTGTGAGTGTCTGTGAGTGTCTGAGTGTCTGTGAGTGTCTGTGAGTGTGTGAGTGTCTGTGTGTGTCACTGTGTGTGCACCCTCTACAAGAACGTGGTGCTCTCAGGGGGTTCCACACTCTTCAAGGGTAGGCAGAGTGTCTGTGTGTGTGTCTGTGTGTGTCTGTGAGTGTCTGTGAGTGTCTGAGTGTCTGTGAGTGTGTGAGTGTCTGTGTGTGTCACTGTGTGTACCCTCTACAAGAACGTGGTGCTCTCAGGGGGTTCCACACTCTTCAAGGGTAGGCAGAGTGTCTGTGTGTGTGTCTGTGAGTGTGTGTCTGTGAGTGTCTGTGAGTGTCTGTGAGTGTCTGTGAGTGTCTGTGAGTGTGTGAGTGTCTGTGTGTGTCACTGTGTGTGCACCCTCTACAAGAACGTGGTGCTCTCAGGGGGTTCCACACTCTTCAAGGGTACGTGGGGGTGTGTGTGTTACTGTGTGTGTGTCACTGTGTGTGTGTGGCTGTGTGTCTGTGTGTGTCACAGCACTTGCCCCTACAGCCCTGCCAGAGGCTACCTGGGGGAGCTTTGTCTGTGTCTCAGCACTTGCCCCTGCAGCCCTGCTAGAGGCTACCTGGGGGAGCTTTGTCTTTGTGTCTCAGCACTTGCCCCTACAGCCCTGCCAGAGGCTACCTGGGGGAGCTTTGTCTGTGTCTCAGCACTTGCCCCTACAGCCCTGCCAGAGTCTACCTGGGGGAGCTTTGTCTGTGTCTCAGCACTTGCCCCTGCAGCCCTGCTAGAGGCTACCTGGGGGAGCTTTGTCTGTGTCTCAGCATTTGCCCCTACAGCCCTGCCAGAGGCTACCTGGGGGAGCTTTGTCTGTGTCTCAGCACTTGCCCCTGCAGCCCTGCTAGAGGCTACCTGGGGGAGCTTTGTCTGTGTCTCAGCACTTGCCCCTATAGCCCTGCCAGAGGCTACCTGGGGGATCTTTGTCTGTGTCTCAGCACTTGCCCCTGCAGCCCTGCCAGAGGCTACCTGGGGGATCTTTGTCTGTGTCTCAGCACTTGCCCCTGCAGCCCTGCCAGAGGCTACCTGGGGGAGCTTTGTCTGTGTCTCAGCACTTGCCCCTGCAGCCCTGCTAGAGGCTACCTGGGGGAGCTTTGTCTGTGTCTCAGCACTTGCCCCTGCAGCCCTGCCAGAGGCTACCTGGGGGAGCTTTGTCTGTGT
>NW_027620664.1:52500-112500 GCF_964198595.1 Lampetra fluviatilis | reverse complement strand
TCTCCCCCGTGTCTCACCGTGTCTCCCCGTGTCTCCCCCGTGTCTCCCCGTGTCTCACCGTGTCTCCCCGTGTCTCCCCCGTGTCTCCCCGTGTCTCCCCGTGTCTCACCGTGTCTCCCCGTGTCTCACCGTGTCTCCCCGTGTCTCACCGTGTCTCCCCGTGTCTCCCCGTGTCTCACCGTGTCTCCCCGTGTCTCACCGTGTCTCCCCCGTGTCTCCCCCATGTCTCACCGTGTCTCACCGTGTCTCCCCGTGTCTCACCGTGTCTCCCCGTGTCTACCCCGTGTCTACCCCGTGTCTCCCCGTGTCTCCCCGTGTCTCACCGTGTCTCCCCGTGTCTCACCGTGTCTCACCGTGTCTCCCCCGTGTCTCCCCCGTGTCTCCCCCGTGTCTCCCCCGTGTCTCCCCGTGTCTCCCCCGTGTCTCCCCGTGTCTCCCCCGTGTCTCCCCCGTGTCTCCCCCGTGTCTCCCCCGTGTCTCCCCCGTGTCTCCCCGTGTCTCCCCCGTGTCTCCCCGTGTCTCCCCGTGTCTCCCCCGTGTCTCCCGTGTCTCCCCGTGTCTCACCGTGTCTCCCCGTGTCTCCCCGTGTCTCCCCCGTGTCTCCCCCGTGTCTCCCCGTGTCTCCCCCGTGTCTCCCCGTGTCTCCCCGTGTCTCCCCCGTGTCTCCCCCGTGTCTCCCGTGTCTCCCCGTGTCTCACCGTGTCTCCCCGTGTCTCCCCGTGTCTCCCCGTGTCTCACCGTGTCTCCCCGTGTCTCCCCGTGTCTCACCCTGTCTCCCCGTGTCTCACCGTGTCTCCCCGTGTCTCCCCGTGTCTCCCCCGTGTCTCACCCTGTCTCCCCGTGTCTCACCGTGTCTCCCCGTGTCTCACCGTGTCTCCCCGTGTCTCCCCGTGTCTCACCGTGTCTCCCCGTGTCTCCCCGTGTCTACCCCGTGTCTCCCCCGTGTCTCCCCGTGTGTCTCCCCGTGTGTCTCCCCGTGTGTCTCCCCCGTGTCTCCCCGTGTCTCTCCCCCGTGTCTCCCCGTGTCTCTCCCCCGTGTCTCTCCCCCGTATCTCCCCGTGTCTCTCCCCTTGTCTCCCCCGTGTCTCCCCGTGTCTCCCCCGTGTCTCCCCTGTCTCCCCCGTGTCTCCCCCGTGTCTCCCCGTGTCTCCCCGTATCTCACCGTGTCTCCCCTGTCTCCCCCGTGTCTCCCCCGTGTCTCACCGTGTCTCCCCGTGTCTCCCCCGTGTCTCCCCGTGTCTCCCCCGTGTCTCCCCGTGTCTCCCCGTGTGTCTCCCCCGTGTCTCCCTGTGTCTCCCCCGTGTCTCCCCCGTGTCTCCCCCGTGTCTCCCCGTGTGTCTCCCCGTGTCTCACCGTGTCTCACCGTGTCTCCCCCGTGTCTCCCCGTGTCTCCCCGTGTGTCTCCCCGTGTCTCACCGTGTCTCCCCGTGTCTCCCCGTGTCTCCCCGTGTCTCCCCTGTGTCTCCCCGTGTCTCCCCGTGTCTACCCCGTGTCTCACCGTGTCTCCCCGTGTCTCCCACGTGTCTCCCCGTGTGTCTCCCCCGTGTCTCCCCGTGTCTCCCCCGTGTCTCCCCCGTGTCTCCCCGTGTCTCACCGTGTCTCCCCCGTGTCTCCCCCGTGTCTCCCCGTGTCTCCCCGTGTCTCCCCGTGTCTCCCCGTGTGTCTCCCCCGTGTCTCCCCGTGTCTCCCCCGTGTCTCACCGTGTCTCCCCGTGTCTCCCCGTGTGTCTCCCCCGTGTCTCCCCCGTGTCTCTCCGTGTCTCCCACGTGTCTCCCCGTGTCTCCCACGTGTCTCCCACGTGTCTCCCCGTGTCTCCCCGTTTGTCTCCCCCGTGTCTCACCGTGTCTCCCCCGTGTCTCCCCCGTGTCTCACCGTGTCTCCCCCGTGTCTCCCCGTGTCTCCCCCGTGTCTCCCCGTGTCTCACCGTGTCTACCCCGTGTCTCACCGTGTCTCCCCCGTGTCTCCCCGTGTCTCACCGTGTCTCCCCGTGTCTCCCCGTGTCTCACCGTGTCTACTCCTTGTCTCACCGTGTCTCCCCGTGTCTCCCCGTGTCTCCCCGTGTCTACCCGTGTCTCCCCGTGTCTCACCGTGTCTCCCCCGTGTCTCCCCCGTGTCTCCCCGTGTCTCACCGTGTCTCCCCGTCTCTCCCCGTGTCTCCCCGTGTGTCTCCCCCGTGTCTCCCCGTGTCTCCCCCCGTGTCTCCCCGTGTCTCCCCGTGTCTTCCCGTGTCTCCCCGTGTCTCTCCCCCGTGTCTCCACGTCTCTCCCCGTGTCTCCCCGTCTCTCCCCGTGTCTCCCCGTGTCTCCCCGTGTCTCCCCGTGTCTCCACGTCTCTCCCCGTGTCTCCCCATGTCTCTCCCCGTGTCTCCACGTCTCTCCCCCGTGTCTCTCCCCGTGTCTCCCCGTGTCTCCCCGTGTCTCCCCCGTGTCTCCCCGTGTCTCCCCGTGTCTCCCCCGTATCTCACCGTGTCTCCCCCGTGTCTCCCCCGTGTCTCTCCCCGTGTCTCCCAGGGGGTCTATCCTGGCGTCGCTGGACACCTTCAAGAGGATGTGGGTCTCCAAGAAAGAATACGAAGACGATGGGACCAGGGTGATCCACCGCAAGACATTGTGAACCTAGCCTGGCACGGCAATACTGGTCGGCACTGCTGCGTTTACGTAATCTCCACGCCACGGCAAAACTCAGCCACTCACTCAGTCAGCCACTCACTCAGTCAGCCACTCACTCAGCCACCCACCCACTCACTCAGCCACCCACCCACTCACTCAGCCACTCACTCACTCAGCCACTCACTCAGCAACTCACTCACTCACTCAGCCACTCACTCACTCAGCCACTCACTCACTCAGCCACTCACTCAGTCACTCACTCAGCAACTCACTCACTCACTCAGCCACTCACTCACTCAGCCACTCACCCAGCCACTCACTCAGCCACTCAACTCACTCAGCCACTCACTCACTCAGCCACTCAACTCACTCAGCCACTCACTCACTCAGCCACTCACTCAGTCACTCAATTAGCCACTCACTCACTCAGCCACTCAGCCACTCACTCACTCAGCCACTCAACTCACTCAGCCACCCACTCACTCAGCCACTCACTCACCCACCCACTCACTCAGCCACTCAACTCACTCAGCCACTCACTCACTCAGCCACTCACTCAGCCACTCACCCACCCACTCACTCAGCCACTCACTCACTCAGCCACTCACTCAGCCACTCACCCACCCACTCACTCAGCCACTCAACTCACTCAGACACTCACTCACTCAACTCACTCAGCCACTCAACTCACTCAGCCACTCACTCAGTCACTCAATCAGCCACTCACTCACTCAGCCACTCAACTCACTCAGCCACTCACTCACTCAGCCACTCACTCACTCACCCACCCACTCACTCAGCCACTCAACTCACTCAGACACTCACTCACTCAGCCACTCAACTCACTCAGCCACTCACTCACTCAGCCACTCACTCAGCCACTCACCCACCCACTCACTCAGCCACTCACTCACTCAGCCACTCACTCAGCCACTCACCCACCCACTCACTCAGCCACTCAACTCACTCAGACACTCACTCACTCAACTCACTCAGCCACTCAACTCACTCAGCCACTCACTCAGTCACTCAATCAGCCACTCACTCACTCAGCCACTCAACTCACTCAGCCACTCACTCACTCAGCCACTCAGCAACTCACTCACTCACTCAGCCACTCACCCACCCACTCACTCAGCCACTCAACTCACTCAGCCACCCACTCACTCAGCCACTCAACTCACTCAGCCACTCACTCACTCAGCCACTCAGCAACTCACTCACTCACTCAGCCACTCACCCACCCACTCACTCAGCCACTCAACTCACTCAGCCACCCACTCACTCAGCCACTCAACTCACTCAGCCACTCACTCACTCAGCCACTCACTCACTCACTCACCCACTCACTGATCTGCCCAGTGCTAGCAATGTTTACTACACACCGCACCAGGTACTCATTTTAAGGCTGAGTCTACTTAGGGGAGCGTCCAGGACCGGTTTAGATAATCGTCACCGGTGGTGTTGAGCCGTGAGCGGGAATCGAACTCGGGTCGCCGGGTTCGTAGCGCAACGCTAACCACTACTACACTACACTATACACTACTACACTATACACTACTACACTATACACTACTACACTATACACTACTACACTACACTATACACTACTACACTACACTATACACTACACACAGACACACAGCCACACACTCACCTAGGCTTGGCAAGGTGCACCTAGCCTGGCACCTGGACGGTTCGTATGGGAGGGCTCTGGGTTTTATTGACACAACCACCTACTCACTCATCCAGCCACCCACCCACTCAGCCAGCCACCCACCCACCCACTCACCCACCCACTCACTCACCCACCCACCCATCCACCCATCCACCCACCCACTCATTCATTCACTCACCCACCCACTAATTAATTCACTCACCCACCCACTCATTCACTCACCCACCCACTCATTCACTCACCCACCCACTCATTCACCCACCCACTCATTCATTCACTCACCCACCCACTAATTAATTCACTCACCCACCCACTCATTCACTCACCCACCCACTCATTCACTCACCCACCCACTCATTCACTCACCCACCCACTCATTCACTCACCCACCCACTCATTCATTCACCCACCCACTCATTCATTCACTCACCCACTCATTCACTCACTCACCCACTCATTCACTCACTCACCCACTCATTCACTCACCCACCCACTAATTCATTCACTCACCCACCCACTAATTCACCCACCCACTAATTCATTCACTCACCCACTCATTCACTCACCCACCCACTCACCCACCCACTCACCCACCCACTCACTCACCCACCCATTCACTCACTCACCCACCCACTCACCCACCCACTCACTCACTCACCCACTCATTCACTCACTCACCCACCCACCCACCCACCCACCCACTCACCCACCCACCCACCCACTCACCCACTCACCCACCCACTCACCCACTCACCCACCCACCCACTCACCCACTCACCCACCCACCCACCCACTCACCCACCCACCCACCCACTCACCCACCCACCCACCCACTCACCCACCCACCCACCCACTCACTCACTCACTCACCCACCCACTCACTCACCCACCCACCCACTCACTCACCCACCCACTCACCCACCCACTCACCCACTCACTCACCCACCCACTCACCCACTCACCCACCCACCCACCCACTCACTCACCCACCCACTCACCCACCCACTCACCCACCCACCCACTCACCCACCCACCCACCCACTCACCCACCCACCCACCCACCCACTCACTCACCCACCCAATCACCCACTCACTCACCCACCCACCCACCCACTCACTCACCCACCCACCCACCCACTCACTCACCCACTCAAACACCCACCCACCCACCCACCCACCCACTCACCCACCCACTCACCCACCCACTCACCCACCCACCCACCCACTCACCCACCCACCCACTCACCCACCCACTCACCCACCCACCCACTCACCCACCCACCCACTCACTCACCCACTCACCCACCCACTCACCCACCCACCCACTCACCCACCCACCCACTCACTCACCCACCCACTCACCCACCCACTCGCTCACCCACTCGCCCACCCACTCGCTCACCCACTCGCCCACCCACTCGCTCACCCACTCGCCCACCCACTCACCCACCCACTCACTCACCCACCCACTCACCCACTCACTCACCCACTCACTCACCCACCCACTCACCCACCCACCCACCCACCCACTCACCCACCCACCCACTCACTCACCCACCCACTCACTCACCCACCCACTCACCCACCCACTCACCCACCCACCCACCCACTCACTCACCCACCCACTCACCCACTCACCCACCCACTCACTCACTCACCCACTCACCCACCCACCCACTCACCCACCCACTCACCCACCCACTCACCCACCCACTCACCCACCCACTCACCCACCCACCCACCCACTCACCCACTCACCCACCCACTCACCCACTCACTCACTCACCCACCCACTCACTCACCCACTCACCCACCCACCCACTCACCCACCCACCCACCCACCCACTCACCCACCCACCCACCCACTCACCCACCCACTCACCCACCCACCCACTCACTCACCCACTCACCCACCCACTCACCCACCCACCCACTCGCCCACCCACTCGCTCACCCACTCGCCCACCCACTCGCCCACCCACTCGCCCACCCACTCGCCCACCCACTCGCCCACCCACCCGCTCACTCACCCACTCACTCACCCACTCACTCACCCACTCACTCACCCACTCACTCACCCACCCACTCACTCACCCACCCACTCACTCACCCACCCACTCACTCACCCACCCACCCACCCACCCACCCACCCACTCACCCACCCACCCACTCACTCACCCACCCACTCACCCACCCACTCACCCACCCACTCACCCACTCACTCACCCACTCACTCACCCACCCACTCACTCACCCACCCACTCACTCACCCACCCACTCACTCACTCACCCACCCACTCACCCACCCACTCACCCACCCACCCACTCACTCACCCACCCACTCACTCACCCACCCACTCACCCACCCACCCACCCACTCACTCACCCACCCACTCACTCACCCACCCACTCACTCACCCACCCACTCACCCACCCACCCACTCACCCACTCGCTCACCCACTCGCCCACCCACTCGCCCACCCACTCGCCCACCCACTCGCCCACCCACTCGCCCACCCACCCGCTCACTCACCCACTCACTCACCCACTCACTCACCCACTCACTCACCCACCCACTCACTCACCCACCCACTCACTCACCCACCCACCCACCCACCCACCCACTCACCCACCCACCCACCCACTCACTCACCCACCCACTCACCCACCCACCCACCCACTCACCCACCCACTCACCCACTCACTCACCCACTCACTCACCCACTCACTCACCCACCCACTCACTCACCCACCCACTCACTCACCCACCCACTCACCCACCCACTCACCCACCCACCCACTCACTCACCCACCCACTCACTCACCCACCCACTCACTCACTCACCCACCCACCCACTCACCCACCCACCCACTCACCCACCCACTCACTCACCCACTCACCCACCCACTCACTCACCCACTCACTCACTCACTCACCCACTCACCCACCCACTCACCCACTCACTCACTCACCCACCCACTCACCCACCCACCCACTCACCCACTCACTCACCCACTCACTCACTCACCCACTCACTCACTCACTCACCCACTCACTCACCCACTCACTCACTCACCCACCCACCCACTCACCCACCCACTCACCCACTCACTCACCCACCCACCCACTCACCCACTCACTCACTCACCCACCCACTCACCCACTCACTCACTCACCCACTCACTCACCCACTCACCCACTCACCCACTCACTCACTCACCCACCCACTCACCCACTCACTCACTCACCCACCCACTCACCCACTCACTCACTCACCCACTCACTCACCCACCCACTCACTCACCCACTCACAAGACGTTGTGATCAACTGATTGCTTGGGAGCCCCCCCCGTACTCCCCCCCCCCCCGTGTCCCCCCCCCCCGTGTCCCCCCCCCCCGTGTCCCCCCCCCCGTGTCCCCGCCCCCATGTACCCCCCCCATACTACCCCGTGTCGATGGGAGCTGTGATGGGGGCAGTGATGATGGTGGTGGGGGTGGTGATGATGGTGGGGGCAGTGATGGCGGTGGTGATGATGGTGGGGGCGGTGATGGGGGGGGGTGATGATGGTGGGGGCGGTGATGATGGGGGCGGTGATGGGGGGGGTGATGATGATGGGGGCGGTGATGGCGGTGATGGGGGTGGTGATGATGGGGGCGGTGATGATGGCGGTGAATAATAATAATAAAACATCGTCCTTTTGCATTTCGCGACTACAAAGCTGACTTACAGTGTGGATCTATCATCTCCATCACCATCATCACCACCATCATCACCATCATCATCATCACCACCATCACCACCTCCATCATCACCACCATCATCATCATCATCACCACCATCACCTCCACCACCATCGTCTCCATCATCACCACCTCCACCATCACCATCATCACCACCATCATCACCTCCACCATCACCACCTCCACCATCACCACCATCATCACAATCACCACCATCGCCATCATCACCATCATCACCATCACCACCACCTCCACCACCAACAACAACCGCCATTCGCCACTAAGTGGTGGTGACGTCACCACGACGCTTGTGCCAGGCCATGTGCACCTTGAGGCTACCACGTGAAGTGTCGAACGCCCGCTGGCAGGAGGTCACGGGGCAGACCCAGCAGGTGCCACGGGTCGACTGACCGAGATGACCGAGATGACTGGCTGATGCACCACCTGTGCCCCCTACTGTGCCAACTTGCTGTGCTTTAGCCACCCGGCGCTCCGCTCGTTGTTGTGGGGCTGATGGTAAGGCCCCACCTCTTAGTGGCACGCTCCAGTCTCAGCAGCAGCGTCTCCAACTCCTCCTCTGAATGAGCAGCAATCACCAAATCATCGGCATACGTAACGTGGTTGACCAATAGGGAGCCATCCCTTGACCGCACCCGGGCATCGATCAGCCTCCCATTGTATCTGTACCAGATGGAAATTCCCCCGGTACAGCTATTGAAGGCTTCACGAACTACGCGGTTGAAATAGATGTTAAATAATGTGGGAGCCAGAGGACATCCCTGTCGCACCCCAAGGTGTACAGGGAAAGGCTCCGACTCCCGGCCACGTAGTTTTACCCGGGCCCGCTCACCATCATGAAGGTCCTTAATGATCGTGAGCAGAGGGTCGGGGACTCCGAAAGCACGAAGAAGAAAATAAAAGCTTTGCTAATTAGCAATTTATTATTGAAAAAATACAAATGTAAAATAATAAAACCTTTTATTATTGGAAAAAACTGATTTGAAAATAATGAAAGCTTTTCTTTTCAATAATGAATAGATTTTTATTTTATTATTTTACATTTTTATTTTATATATTCTTGGTTCTTTCGGTGAACTCAAGTAGATATAAAATAAAAATAATAAAATAAGATTTTAAATAATTGAAAATAAAAGATTTGATAATTAGCAAAATTTTAAAATTAAAAATAATGAAAGCTTTTATTTACAATTTATTATCGAAAAAAAATGATTTGAAAATAATGAAAGCTTTTCTTTTCATAATAAATAGATTTTAATGTTATTTTATTATTTAACATTTTTATTTTATATATTCTTGGTTCTTTCGGTGAACTCAAGTAGATATAAAATTAAAATAATAAAATAAAGATTTTCAATAATTAATTGAAAATAAAAGCTTTCATAATTTGCAAAAAATTTTAAAATTGAAAATAATGAAAGCTTTTATTGTTTACAATTTATTATCGAAAAAAAAATGATTAGAACATAATGAAAGCTTTTCTTTTAAGAATAAATAGATTTTAATGTTATTTTATTATTTTACATTTTTATTTTATATATTCTTGGTTCTTTCGGTGAACTCAAGCAGATATAAAATGAAAATAATAAAATAAGATTTTTAATAATTGATTGAAAATAAACGCTTTCATAATTTGCAAACATTTTTAAAATTGAGAATAATGAAAGCTTTTATTGTTTACAATTTATTATCGAAAAAAAAATGATTTGAAAATAATGAAAGCTTTTCTTTTCAATAATGAATAGATTTTTATTTTATTATTTTACATTTTTATTTTATATTTTCTTGGTTCTTTCGGTGAACTCAAGTAGATATAAAATTAAAATAATAAAATAAGATTTTTAATAATTGAAAATAAAAGCTTTGATAATTAGCAAAATTTTAAAATTAAAAATAATGAAAGCTTTTATTTACAATTTATTATCGAAAAAAATGATTTGAAAATAATGAAAGCTTTTATTATTTACAATTTATTATCGAAAAAAAAATTATGTGAAAATAATGAAAGCTTTTCTTTTCATAATAAATAGATTTTAATGTTATTTTATTATTTTACATTTTTATTTTATATATTCTTGGTTCTTTCGGTGAACTCAAGTAGATATAAAATAAAAATAAAATTTTCAATTCAATAAATCTCGGAGCAAACTCTGGAACAGTTGCGAGTAGCAACATCATCATCATCATCGCTGACATCAGCTGACATCATCACGCGCCTCGCACAAAGAGAGAAGCAAATATCGATTTAAAGCTTTCGTGACTGCAGGATGGATTCATCTTCTTGGTTCTTTCGGTAAAGTCATCACGTAGAAGGGAAATAATAAAATAATAAAACATAATAAAAAACATAAAATAATAAAAAATACATAATCAAATAATAAAAATAAAACATAAATAATAAAACAAAACTATAAAACTAATAAAATAAAAAATCAAACATAATAACATAATAAACCTAAAACATAATAAAATTTCGATTTAAAGCTTGGGGGTGTGTGGGCAGGGTTAGTTCGTATGTGGAGGAGTGTTCGTATGTGGAGGAGTGTTCGTATGTGGAGGAGTGTTCGTATGTGGAGGAGTGTTTGTGGGTGGAAGTGTTTGTATGTAGAGGAGCGTTCGTAGGTAGAGGAGTGACCGTGTGCATGTGTTCGTATGTGGAGGAGTGTTCGTATGTGGAGGAGTGTTTGTGGGTGGAAGTGTTTGTATGTAGAGGAGCGTTCGTAGGTAGAGGAGTGACCGTGTGCATGTGTTCGTATGTGGAGGAGTGTTCGTATGTGGAGGAGTGTTTGTGGGTGGAAGTGTTTGTATGTAGAGGAGCGTTCGTAGGTAGAGGAGTGACCGTGTGCATGTGTTCGTATGTGGAGGAGTGTTCGTATGTGGAGGAGTGTTTGTGGGTGGAAGTGTTTGTATGTAGAGGAGCGTTCGTAGGTAGAGGAGTGACCGTGTGCATGTGTTCGTATGTGGAGGAGTGTTCGTATGTGGAGGAGTGTTTGTGGGTGGAAGTGTTTGTATGTAGAGGAGCGTTCGTAGGTAGAGGAGTGACCGTGTGCATGTGTTCGTATGTGGAGGAGTGTTCGTATGTGGAGGAGTGTTTGTGGGTGGAAGTGTTTGTATGTAGAGGAGCGTTCGTAGGTAGAGGAGTGACCGTGTGCATGTGTTCGTATGTGGAGGAGTGTTCGTATGTGGAGGAGTGTTTGTGGGTGGAAGTGTTTGTATGTAGAGGAGCGTTCGTAGGTAGAGGAGTGACCGTGTGCATGTGTTCGTATGTGGAGGAGTGTTCGTATGTGGAGGAGTGTTTGTGGGTGGAAGTGTTTGTATGTAGAGGAGCGTTCGTAGGTAGAGGAGTGACCGTGTGCATGTGTTCGTATGTGGAGGAGTGTTCGTATGTGGAGGAGTGTTTGTGGGTGGAAGTGTTTGTATGTAGAGGAGCGTTCGTAGGTAGAGGAGTGACCGTGTGCATGTGTTCGTATGTGGAGGAGTGTTCGTATGTGGAGGAGTGTTTGTGGGTGGAAGTGTTTGTATGTAGAGGAGCGTTCGTAGGTAGAGGAGTGACCGTGTGCATGTGTTCGTATGTGGAGGAGTGTTCGTATGTGGAGGAGTGTTTGTATGTAGAGGAGCGTTCGTAGGTAGAGGAGTGACCGTGTGCATGTGTTCGTATGTGGAGGAGTGTTCGTATGTGGAGGAGTGTTTGTGGGTGGAAGTGTTTGTATGTAGAGGAGCGTTCGTAGGTAGAGGAGTGACCGTGTGCATGTGTTCGTATGTGGAGGAGTGTTCGTATGTGGAGGAGTGTTTGTGGGTGGAAGTGTTTGTATGTAGAGGAGCGTTCGTAGGTAGAGGAGTGACCGTGTGCATGTGTTCGTATGTGGAGGAGTGTTCGTATGTGGAGGAGTGTTTGTGGGTGGAAGTGTTTGTATGTAGAGGAGCGTTCGTAGGTAGAGGAGTGACCGTGTGCATGTGTTCGTATGTGGAGGAGTGTTCGTATGTGGAGGAGTGTTTGTGGGTGGAAGTGTTTGTATGTAGAGGAGCGTTCGTAGGTAGAGGAGTGACCGTGTGCATGTGTTCGTATGTGGAGGAGTGTTCGTATGTGGAGGAGTGTTTGTGGGTGGAAGTGTTTGTATGTAGAGGAGCGTTCGTAGGTAGAGGAGTGACCGTGTGCATGTGTTCGTATGTGGAGGAGTGTTCGTATGTGGAGGAGTGTTCGGTTGTAGAGGGGTGTTCATGTGGGTGAGTGCTCGTAGGTAGAGGAGTGTTCGTAGGTAGAGGAGTGTTTGTGGGCAGTTAGTAAATGGAGTGTTCGTATGTTGAGTGCTCGTATGTGGAGGAGTGTTCGTATGTGGAGGAGTGTTCGTATGTGGAGGAGTGTTTGTGGGTGGAGGAGCGTTCGTATGTAGAGGATTGTAGGCAGTTCAGTGTTCACAAGTAGAGGAGCGTCCGTATGTCGAGGAGTGTTCGTAGCTAGGGGAGTGTTCGTATGCTGGGGAGTTCCCTGAACTTTACAAAGCAGAGATTGGGGGGTTCCACATTCGTCCCAAATCTCCACCTTACCCGTATCCATTTTCACAAATACAAACATCTTAGAAGCAATAATCATCGTAAGAGCACGAATATATTAAAAACGATTGAGTCGTAGCAATAATTAATTTAAATAAACTCTTTAAAAAAAGTAAAAAAAACAACGCTTTTGATGAACAACTTCGTTTAAATTTCTATTTAAAGCTTTCGTGATTGCAAGGATTCATGTTCTTGGTTCTTTCGGTAAAGTCACGTAGAAGGGAAATAATAAAATAATAAGATTAAATAACAATAATAATATCGAATAACAAAAAATAAGAACTTTAAAATAATAAAAATGAAGTGAAAATAATAGGTAATAATAAAATTATTAAATAAAACTAATATGTTTTAAATAATCAAATAATTATTTGCTAATACTGAAATAACTCTGGTAAATTTAAATTAATAAAATTATAAAGTAAAAAGTGATAAATTGCAAATAATAAAATGCAAATTATAAACTAAAAAAATAAAAATACATTGAAATTAATAAAATAATAGATTGAAAATAATACAATTATAAATTGAAAATTATAAACAAAAACAATTAAAATAATAAATAGAAAATAATAAAATAATAGATTGAAAATAATAAAATAATAGATTGAAAATAATACAATTATAAATTGAAAATTATAAACAAAAATAATAGATTAAAAATAATAAAATAATAAATAGAAAATAATAAAATAATAAATAGAAAATAATAAAAGCAAATAAACTCACCACGTTTCGATCGCTTGTGTTGCGATTGAAACGTCGTGATTTTGTTTGCTTTTCTTATTTTCAAAAAATTATTTTATTATTTTTTTATCTATTTTTATGTTGAATTTTTTTGATAAAAAATCGCATTTTATAATTTCCAATTTAGAATTTTTATTTAATAATTTTATTCTTTTCAAGTCACCAGAAAGAAAAGTTATTATTTAAGTATTTGCCAATCGTTATTTGATTATTCTAAATCAATTTTTTTGTTTCTTTATGATTTGCATTTTATAATTTCCAATTTTGAATTTTTATTTAATAATTTTATTCTTTTCAAGTCACCAGAAAGAAAAGTACTATTTAAGTATTTGCCAATCGTTATTTGATTATTCTAAATCAATTTTTTTGTTTCTTTATGATTTGCATTTTATAATTTCCAATTTAGAATTTTTGTTTAATAATTTTATTCTTTTCAAGTCACCAGAAAGAAAAGTACTATTTAAGTATTTGCCAATCGTTATTTGATTATTCTAAATCAATTTTTTTGTTTCTTTATGATTTGCATTTTATTATTTCCAATTTAGAATTTTATTTTCCAATTTTATTATTTGCAATTTAGCAGATTTATTTTATTATTAGCAAATCATTATTCTATTATTTTTAATCTATTATTTTTTTGTTAACAATTAGCATTTTATTATTTTATTTCCAATTTAGAATTTTTGTTTAATAATTTTTATTATTTCCAATTTACCAGATGTAATTTATTATCAGCAAATCATTATTTTATTATTTTAAATATATGAGGTTTATTTAAGAATTGTCTTACTACCACTTAACAATTTTCGAATCATTTAAATATTTAAAAAACAATTATGTAAATTTGTGTTTAGAATGTGCATATTATTATTTTATTATTTCCAATTAAACTATTTATTCAAATTTATTATTTACAATTTACCAGATTTATTTTATCAGTAGCAAATCATTATTTTATTATTTAAAATATATTAGTTTCATTTTATAATTAGCTATTAATTATTTGTCAATTAAATATGATGTCATTATTTTCAAGTTCTTATTTTAATTCGATTTTTTAAATTTTTTAAAATTGTTTTTCTATCTACGTCACTTTGCCGAGACAACTTTGTTTAACTCTGTTGTACGAGACAATTCCACAGTTTAGGGAGCAAACTCTTTGGTTTTTTTTATCGCTAAAGCCATGTAGGTAAACATTTTTAATAAATAAAATAAAAACCAAATAATTTTTAGATTTAAAGCTTTCGTGACTGCATGGATTCGTACTCGCGGTTCTTTAGGTAAAGTCACGTAGAAGGGAAATAACAAAATAATAAAAATATAAAACTATAAAAATTCTCACGACGTTTCGAAATGCAACACAAGCAGCAATCACCCGATACCCATACCCTACCCGATACCCGTACCCTACCCGATACCCGTACCCTACCCGATACCCGTACCCTACACGATACCCGTACCCTACCCGATACCCGTACCCTACCCGATACCCGTACCCTACCCGTACCCTACCAGATACCCGTACCCTACCCCATACCCGTACCCTACCCGATACCCGTACCCTACACGATACCCGTACCCTACACGATACCCATACCCTACCCGATACCCGTACCCTACCCGATACCCGTACCCTACCCGATACCCGTACCCTACACGATACCCGTACCCTACCCGATACCCGTACCCTACCCGATACCCGTACCCTACCCGTACCCTACCAGATACCCGTACCCTACCCCATACCCGTACCCTACCCGATACCCGTACCCTACACGATACCCGTACCCTACCCGATACCCGTACCCTACCCGATACCCGTACCCTACCCGATACCCGTACCCTACCCGGTACCCGATACCCGTACCCTACCCGATACCCGTACCCTACCCGATACCCGTACCCTACCAGATACCCGTACCCTACCCGATACCCGTACCCTACCCGATACCCGTACCCTACCAGATACCCGTACCCTACCCGATACCCGTACCCTACCCGATACCCGTACCCTACCCGATACCCGTACCCTACCAGATACCCGTACCCTACCCGATACCCGTACCCTACCCGATACCCGTACCCTACACGATACCCGTACCCTACCCGATACCCGTACCCTACCCGATACCCGTACCCTACCCGATACCCGTACCCTACCCGATACCCGTACCCTACCCGATACCCGTACCCTACCCGATACCCGTACCCTACCCGATACCCGTACCCTACCCGATACCCGTACCCTACCCGATACCCGTACCCTACCCGATACCCGTACCCTACCCGATACCCGTACCCTACCCGATACCCGTACCCTACCCGATACCCGTACCCTACCCGATACCCGTACCCTACCCGATACCCGTACCCTACACGATACCCGTACCCTACCCGATACCCGTACCCTACCAGATACCCGTAGCCTACCAGATACCCGTACCCTACCCGATACCCGTACCCTACCAGATACCCGTACCCTACCCGATACCCGTACCCTACCAGATACCCGTAGCCTACCAGATACCCGTACCCTACCCGATACCCGTACCCTACCAGATACCCGTACCCTACCCGATACACGTACCCTACCCGTACCCTACCCGATACCCGTACCCTACCAGATACCCGTACCCTACCCGATACCCGATACCCGTACCCTACACGATACCCGTACCCTACCCGATACCCGTACCATACCCGATACCCGTACCATACCCGATACCCGTACCCTACCCGATACCCGGCTACCCGGCCGGGTACGGGTACCCGTTTGCGACCCTGGTGCGGCCGGGTACGGGTAGGCCGTGAGTCACTGGTGAGTCACCGTGATTGTCACTCATTTCCCAACGTCTTGTCTCTTCTTCTTGGTTCTTTCGGTAAAGTCACGTAGAATGGAAATAATAAAACATAATAAAATAATTCTCACGACGTTTCGGCCACAACGCAAGCAGCCGTCCTCAGGTGGAGAACAGGTCTGTCGTTATTTCCATTCTACGTGACTTTACCGAAAGAACCAAGAAGATGAATCCCTGCAGTCACGAAAGCTTTAAATCGAAAAAGTCTTGTCTCTTCTCACAATTCAAGTTCCTAGAATCAACCCAGCCGCGCCTGCAACATGGCTTCATCCCAGAGGTCGCAATCAGGTACCCGATACCCGTACCCGGCTGGGTACGGGTAGGGTACGGGCCGGGTAGGGGTACGGGTACCCGTTTGCGACCCTGGTGCGGCCGGGTACGGGTAAGGAATCAAAACCCGTTTGCGACCTCTGGCGGTGCCTATTGAGGTGTCAACTACCTCGCCTGGTCCACAGGAGGTCGTGGGTTCGATCCTGACAATGGGGAGATGTTGACTACCTCGCCTGGTCTACAGGAGGTCGTGGGTTCGATCTTGACAATGGGGAGATGTTGACTACCTCGCCTGGTCTACAGGAGGTCGTGGGTTCGATCCTGACAATGGAGAGATGTTGACTACCTCGCCTGGCCTACAGGAGGTCGTGGATTCAATCCTGACAATGGGGAGATGTTGACTACCTCGCCTGGTCTGCAGGAGGTCGTGGGTTCGATCCTGACAATGGGGAGATGTTGACTACCTCGCCTGGTCTACAGGAGGTCGTGGGTTCAATCCCGACAATGGTTCAATCCTGACAATGGTTCAATGTCAACCACCTCGCCTGGTCTACAGGAGGTCGTGGATTCAATCCTGACAATGGTTCAATCCTGACAATGGGGAGATGTTGACTACCTCGCCTGGTCTACAGGAGGTCGTGGATTCAATCCTGACAATGGTTCAATCCTGACAATGGGGAGATGTCAACCACCTCGCCTGGTCCACAGGAGCTCCTGGCTTCGATCCCGACAATGGTTCAATGTCAACCACCTCGCCTGGCCTACAGGAGCTCGTGGTTTCGACCCACCTCCCTCACCACCTCCACCACCTCTCTCGCCATCTCCTCCACCATCTCCCTGAGCCTGGATGCTGCCCCCAACGCCGCCTCCCTCATGCCCCTCAGCTCCCCGGGGGTCGTGAGCGGAGCGGCCAGTAGGTCCCAGGGTGCATCAGCAGTAGCGGCCCCCAAACTTGCCAAGCGGCCTCTCCTCAGCGCGGGCAGCAATCGCTCACCCAGCAGCTCCAGGAGGAGATGGGCCACCCGTCCGTCATCATCATCGTCATCGTCGTCATCGCTTCTGTCACCGGCGATCCTACAGGCAGTACTGGCGATCCTACCGGCATCAGCAGCATCAGCATCAGCAGCAGTACCGGTGATCCTACCGGCATCAGCAGCATCAGCAGCAGCAGCAGTACTGGCGATCCTACCGGCATCAGCACCGGCGATCCCACCAGCATCAACAGCAGCATCAGCACCGGCGATCCCGTAGGCAGTACTGGCGATCTTACCGGCATCAGCAGCAGCATCAGCAGCAGCATCAGCAGCATCAGCAGCAGCATCAGCAGCATCAGCAGCATCAGCAGACCGCACGGCCATGGGGAGCCACAGGGCGGCCAGGATGTCCGTGCGGAGCGACCACGGCCTAGAAAGAGGAGGCCCTGATCCACTCGGACCACCACGCTGCTGCTGCTGCTGCTGCTGCTTCCGTTCCTGTTGCTGCTGCTGTTGTTCCTGTTGTTGCTTCTTTCGTTCCTCCTCCTCCTCCTGCTGCTGCTTTCGTTCCTCCTCCTGCTGCTTCCGTTCCTGTTGCTGCTGCTTTCGTTCCTCCTCCTGCTGCTTCCGTTCCTGTTGCTGCTGCTGTTGTTCCTGTTGTTGCTTCTTTCGTTCCTCCTCCTCCTCCTGCTGCTGGTGTTGCTGCTGCTGCTTTCGTTCCTCCTCCTGCTGCTTCCATTCCTGTTGCTGCTGCTTCCGTTCCTCCTCCTGCTGCTGCTGCTGTTGCTGCTGCTGCTGCTGTTGCTGCTGCTGCTGCTTCCGTTCCTGCTGCTGCTGCTTCCGTTCCTCCTCCTGCTGCTGCTGCTGCTGCTTCCGTTCCTGCTGCTGCTGCCACAGCAGGGCGAGGAGGCGCGGTGGCTGCAGCAGTAGCTGCAGCTGCGCTTGGAACTGCTGCTGTTGATGCTGCCGATGATGCAGCTGCTGCTGCTGCTGATACTGCTGTTGCTGCTGCTGATGCTTCTGCTGCAGCTGCAGCTGCCGACGCTCCAAACTCCGCAGCAGCCGCCGCTCGTCCACCGCCGTGGACACTCTCCAGAACGAGCTAACCGCTGCCCCACCACTCCTCCTCCTGCTCCTCACGCACGGCACGACAAACACCCCCTCCTCCTCCTCCTCCTCATCATCCTCATCATCACCACCCCCCTCGTCGTCGTCCTTGTCGTCATCACCGCCCCTCATCCTCCTCCTCCGCCGCCTCCGTGCGCGCCACACCGCGGGTGAGATGCGGAGCACGAGCTGGCGGCCCGAACGGAAGGTGAGTGACATGTCGACTGAGCAGCGGTGGCCGGGGTGGACGTCGTCGTCGTCGTCGTCATCGTCGTCGGGGTGGACAACTTCGTAGTTGTAGTCGTCGTGGTGGACAACTTCGTCGTTGTAGTCGTCGGGGTGGACAACTTTGTAGTTGTTGTCGTGGTGGACAACTTCATCGTCGTAGTCGGCTGGGCGGTTGGGGTGGCCGCGATCTCCACCGTCGTCACGATCTCCAAGATCTCCACGACCTCCACAATCTCCACGACCTACACGACCTACACGACCTCCAGCATCGTCACGATCTCCAAGATCTCCACGACCTCCACAATCTCCACGACCTACACAATCTCCACGACCTCCAGCATCGTCACGATCTCCAAGATCTCCACGACCTCCACAATCTCCATGAACTCCACAATCTCCACGACCTCCAGCATCGTCACGATCTCCACGACCTCCACGATCTCCACGACCTCCACGACCTCCACGACCTCCACGACCTCCACGACCTCCACAATCTCCACGACCTCCAGCGTCATCACGATCTCCACGACCTCCACAATCTCCAAGATCTCCACGACCTCCACAATCTCCGTCACGATCATCGTCATCATCGTCATCATCGCTGCTCCACGTCGCCGTGACATGGAACTTGTGCCGGACACGTTCCCAGCATCTCCGCAGTGACGCCCTGAAGCCTCGGAGTACCGCGTCAGCCGGCACGGGGAGCAGTGGCGGTGATGACGATGGGGCAGCAGCAGCAGTAGCAGCGGAGAGAGACTGGCGGCCGTGGCACACGAGGCAAAGCGCATCGCCCCACTCAGCGCTGAGGCAGCCGCAGGGAGCGGGGGGGGGGGTGGGGGGGGGGCGGGGGGGGGGGTGGAGGCGTCGGAGGTGGACAACTGCACAGCCCTGGTTGATGGCAGCGGGTCCACCTTGTCTACCACCTCCACCACCACCACCGCCACCATCGTCACTTCCACCCCATCTCCACCCTCCCCATCCACCTCCAAGTCCTCCCCATCTTCCCCATCCTCCTCCACCACCGTCACCACCACCACCATCACCACCGCCATCGTCACCACCACCGCCACCACCACCACCACCGTCACCACTTCCACCACCGTCACCACCACCACCACCACCTCCACCACCGTCACCACCGTCACCACTTCCACCACCGTCACCACCACCACCATCACCACCACCACCACCACCACCACCGCCACCACCGCCACCACCGTCATCATCATCGTCGTCCCACAGCCGCACGTCCAGCTCCCATCCTTCGGGCGGCTCCAGCGGAACCAGGAGCTCGAACACGACGACTGCGGCGGTGGTGGTGGTGGTGGTGGCGGCGGTGGTGGTGGTGGTGGCGGTGGTGGCGGTGGTGGTGTTAGTGGTGGTGGCTGACCAACCGAGCCGGTCCCCGATTCCGGCGGGGACGCAGCGTGGTGAGGTGAGCAGCGTGGGGAGAGACTTCGGCCACCACTCACGCGGACGGACCCCCCATCCTCCTACACCTACTACACCTCCTCCTCCTACTACACCTCCACCTCCTCCTACTCCACCTCCTACTCCTCCTCCCACTCCACCTCGTACTCCACCTCCTCCACCCACTCCTCCCCCCCCTCCACCTCCCCCTCCCCCCCCCCCCCACGGTGAGCCCCGCCCCCAGCAGCTCGTCCACGAGTCCCAGGATGAAGTCGTCGAGGCGGCTGGAGGCGTCACGGGGCGGAGGAGGAGGCAGCGAGCGCAGGAGGGCACGGCACACGCGGCGCAGGGCGGGCCCTGAGGGCATTGTGGGTACAGGGAGCCCTGAGGGCACCGGGCGCCGCTCCGGATCCGCCGTCACGATCCACTCCGGGTCTTTGCTTTCTCCAATCAGCTCCACATTCGGATCCGCCCTCACGATCCACTCCGGATCCGCCGTCACGATCCGCCCCGGGTCTTTGCTTTCTCCAATCAGCTCCACATTCGGATCCGCCCTCACGATCCACTCCGGATCCGCCCTCACGATCCGCCCCGGGTCTTTGCTTTCTCCTCTGGGTCCAATCCGCTCCACATTCGGATCCGCCCTCACGATCCGGCCCGGGTCTTTGCTTTCTCCTCTGGGTCCAATCAGCTCCACATTCGGATCCGCCCTCACGATCCGCTCCGGATCCGCCGTCACGATCCGCCCCGGGTCTTTGCTTTCTCCAATCAGCTCCACATTCGGATCCGCCCTCACGATCCACTCCGGATCCGCCCTCACGATCCGGCCCGGGTCTTTGCTTTCTCCTCTGGGTCCAATCAGCTCCACATTCGGATCCGCCCTCACGATCCGCTCCGGATCCGTCCCCACGATCCGCTCCTTCTCCCGGCAAATCCTCAGCATGTCCCTGACCCACCGCTCCACCTCCTCCACCTCCTCCTCCTCCACCACCTCCACCTCCTCCACCACCTCCACCCCACCTCCACCACCCCTCCTCCTCCTCCTCCTCCTCAAGGCCACCACTGCTAACCACAGCGCCAGGCTCACCACGTGACCCCAGGGAGACATCAGGGACCCCCACAATGAGCTGTAGGGACCCTCCAAAGGGGGGTCCGGGGGTCTATCCCCTCGGTGGTCGAGCGACGAGGTGGACGACAAGGTGGACGACAAGGAGGAGGAGGAGGAGGAGGGTGGAGAGCGCTCCGACTCCAGCTCCCGGAGGATCCGCTCCATGGCTTGCGACAGCCGGGACTCCCGCTCGGACATTCGGGGGTCCGGGGAGAAGTCGGGGGGGGTCCCAAGGGGGTCCCAAGGGGCGGTGACATCATCCCGGATAGAGCCTGGGGGGTGGGGGGGTGGTGGTGGGGGTGGGGTGGTGAGGGTGGTGGTGGTGGTGGTGGTGGGGGTGGTGGTGATGGTGGGGGTGGGGGTGGTGAGGGTGGTGGGGGTGGTGATGGGGGGGTGGTGGTGGTGGAGGGGGGGACATTGGTGGTGGTGGTGATGGTGGTGTGGGGGGGTGGGGGGGGGGTGGTGGTGGGGGTGGTGGGGGTGGTGGTGGTGGTGGGGGTGGTGGTGGGGGTGGTGGTGGTGGTGGTGGTGGAGGGGGGGACATTGGTGGTGGTGGTGATGGTGGTGTGGGGGGGTGGGGGGGGGGTGGTGGTGGGGGGGATGGTGGTGGTGGTGGGGGTGGTGGTGGGGGTGGTGGTGGGGGGTGGTGGGGGTGGTGGTGGTGGTGGTGGTGAGGTTGGTGGTGTGGGGGTGGGGGTGGGGTGGGGTGGGGGTGGTGGTGATGGTGGTGGTGGTGATGGAGGGGGGGGACATTGGTGGTGGTGGTGGTAGTGGTGGTGATGGAGGGGGGGGACATTGGTGGTGGGGGTGGTGGTGATGTTGGTGATGTTGGTGATGATGGTGGTGATGGTGGTGATGATGGTGGTGATGGTGGTGATGATGGTGATGGTAGTGATGATGGTGATGGTGGTGATGATGGTGATGTTGATGTTGGTGATGATGTTGATGGTGATGTTGGTGATGTCTCACCGGGTTCGCTGTCCGTGTGTCTCTCTCGCTGGCGGACAAGAGGTTGACTCAGGAGGGCCACCACCGCCAGCAGATACGGTCCCACAGTCCACATGGCTCCCTCACCCCGCGTCTCTGTCCAAGTGTCTCCCTGTCTCTCTCTCTCTGTGTCTCACTGTGTCTCTGTGTGTCTCAGTGTGTCTCAGTGTCTCTCTCTCTCTGTCTCTCTGTGTCTCACTGTGTCTCCCTGTGTCTCACTGTGTCTCACTGTGTCTCTGTGTGTCTCACTGTGTCTCAGTGTGTCTCCCCGTGTCTCCCCGTGTCTCACTGTGTGTCTCCCTGTGTCTCCCTGTGTCTCTATCTCAGTATCTCTCTGTGTCTCTCTGTGTCTCCCCGTGTCTCCCTGTGTCTGTGTCTCCCCGTGTCTCCCCGTGTCTCCCTGTGTCTCACTGTGTGTCTCCCTGTGTCTCCCTGTGTCTCTGTGTCTCTATCTCAGTATCTCTCTGTGTCTCTCGGTCTCCCTGTGTCTCCCTGTGTCTGTGTCTCCCCGTGTCTCCCTGTGTCTCACTGTGTGTCTCCCTGTGTCTCCCTGTGTCTCTGTGTCTCTATCTCAGTATCTCTCTGTGTCTCTCTGTGTCTCCCCGTGTCTCCCTGTGTCTGTGTCTCCCCGTGTCTCCCCGTGTCTCCCCGTGTCTCCCTGTGTCTCACTGTGTGTCTCTCTGTGTCTCCCCGCGTCTCTTCTCTGTCCGTGTTCCTGTGAATGACATCATCACCATCACCAGGGTCTATCCGCTGCTGGGTGAAGACCAGTGTGACGTCACGACCTATATAGCCAACACGATGACGTCACGACCCCCTAGACAACACAATGACGTCACGGGCGCCTATATAGACAACACGATGGTGTCATGGTCGCCTGCATAGTGCAATACGATGACGTCACATAACAGTTTCCTGTACAGGGTAACACGATGACGTCATGTAACGGTCCCGTATGGGGTAACACGATGACGTCACATAACGGTCCCCTATGAGGTAACACGATGACGTCACATAACGGTCCCCTATGGGGTAACACGATGACGTCACGTAACGGTTCCCTATGGGGGTAACACGATGACGTCATGTAACGGTCCCCTATGGGGTAACACGATGACGTCACGTAACGGTTCCCTATGGGGTAACACGATGACGTCATGTAACGGTTCACTCTCCACTCACCACCGTCTCACTCAACTCACCAAACTCACCCCAACTCACTCACCCCTTCTTCCTTCACTCACCTCACCAAATTCACCCGTTATTCATTCACTCACTCGTTATTCCTTCACTCACCCCAAATCCTTATTACTTCACCCACTCACTCCTTATTCCTTCAACCACCACAACTCACTCGTTTATCCTTCACTCACCCCAACTCACTCGTGATTCCTTCACTCGCTCCTTATTCCTTCAACCACCACAACTCACTCGTTATTCCTTCACTCACTCGTTATTCCTTCCTTCACTCACTCACCCCAACTCACCCGTTATTCCTTCACTCACACATTATTTCTTCCCTCACCCCAACTCACTCGTTATTCCTTCCTTCACTCACTCACCCCAACTCACTCGTTATTCCTTCACTCACACAAACTCACTCCTTATTTGAACTTGAAAACTATTCCTTCACTCACCCCAACTCACTCCTTATTCCTTCACTCACTCCAACTCACTCACCCCAACTCACTCCTTATTCCTTCACTCACTCACTCCCCTCACCCCAACTCACTCCTTATTCCTTCACTCACTAACTCACTCCCCTCACCTCACTCCCCTCACCCCAACTCACTCCTTATTCCTTCACTCACTAACTCACTCCCCTCACCCCAACTCACTCCCCTCACCCCAACTCACTCCCCTCACCCCAACTCACTCCTTATTCCTTCACTCACTAACTCACTCCCCTCACCCCAACTCACTCGTTATTCCTTCACTAACTCACCCACTCACCCCAACTCACTCGTTATTCCTTCACAAACTCACCCACTCACCCCAACTCACTCGTTATTCCTTCACTAACTCACTCCCCTCACCCCAACTCACTCCTTATTCCTTCACTCACTCACTCGTTATTCCTTCACTCACCCCAACTCACTCCTTATTCCTTCACTCACTCACTCCCCTCACCCCAACTCACTCATTCCTTCACTCACCGCAACTCACTCCTTATTCCTTCACTCACTCCTTATTCCTTCAACCACCACAACTCACTCGTTATTCCTTCACTCACCCCAACTCACTCGTTATTCCTTCACTAACTCACTCCCCTCACCCCAACTCACTCATTCCTTCACTCACCCACTCACTCCCCTCACTCGTTATTCCTTCACTCACCCCAACTCACTCACTCCCCTCACCCCAACTCACTCGTTATTCCTTCACTTATCCCAACTCACCCATTCCTCCTTCCTTCACTCACCCGTAATTCCTTCACTCACCCACTCACTCCCCTCACCCCAACTCACTCCTTATTTCTTCACTCACTCCCCTCACCCCAACTCACTCCTCATTCCTTCACTCACCCACTCACTCCCCTCACTCGTTATTCCTTCACTAACTCACTCCCCTCACCTCACCCCAACTCACTCCTTATTCCTTCACTTACCCGTGATTCATTCCCTCACGCCAGCGTATCGCCTCCGCTCGTCTCTCCTTCCTCCTCCACCCGTACACCACCAACTTTCTCCTCACCACCAACTCATTCCTCACCCCCTCAACTCCTTCCTCACCAACTCATTCCTCACCGGAGCGTGAAGGAGGAAGAAGCCGCGGGGCGATGAGGGGGCGGGGCGGGGAGAAAAAGGCGGGAAACTGTCAACGCGCCGTGACGTCACGCGCGTGACGTCATTGTTAATGTGTCCCATAGACTTCAATGTTAAAGTGTCTACCCATAGACTTCAATGTTAAAGTGTCTCCCATTGACTTCAATGTTAAAGTGTCTACCCATAGACTTCAATGTTAAAGTGTCTCCCATTGACTTCAATGTTAAAGTGTCTACCCATAGACTTCAATGTTAAAGTCTCTACCCATAGACTCCAATGTTAAAGTCTCCCATTGACTTCAATGTTAAAGTCTCTAACCATAGACTTCAATGTTAAAGTCTCCCATTGACTTCAATGTTAAAGTCTCTAACCATAGACTTCAATGTTAAAGTCTCCCATAGACTTCAATGTTAAAGTGTCTACCCATAGACTCCAATGTTAAAGTGTCTCCCCATAGACTTCAATGTTAAAGTCTCTACCCATAGACTCCAATGTTAAAGTGTCTCCCCATAGACTTCAATGTTAAAGTGTCTCCCATAGACTTCAATGTTAAAGTCTCCCCATAGACCCCAATGTTAAAGTCTCCCATAGACTTTCGATTTAAAGCTTTCGTGACTGCAATGTTAAAGTGTCTCCCCATAGACTTCAATGTTAAAGTGTCTACCCATAGACTTCAATGTTAAAGTGTCTACCCATAGACTTCAATGTTAAAGTCTCCCATAGACTTCAATGTTAAAGTCTCCCATAGACTCCAATATTAAAGTCTCCCCATAGACTCCAATGTTAAAGTCGCCCATAGACTTCAATGTTAAAATCTCTACCCATAGACTCCAATATTAAAGTCTCCCCATAGACTCCAATGTTAAAGTCTCCCATAGACTTCAATGTTAAAGTCTCCCATAGACTTCAATGTTAAAGTCTCCCATAGACTCCAATGTTAAAGTCTCCCATAGACTTCAATGTTAAAGTGTCTCCCCATAGACTCCAATGTTAAAGTCTCCCATAGACTCCAATGTTAAAGTCTCCCATAGACTCCAATGTTAAAGTCTCCCATAGACTTCAATGTTAAAGTGTCTCCCCATAGACTTCAATGTTAAAGTGTCTACCCATAGACTTCAATGTTAAAGTGTCTACCCATAGACTTCAATGTTAAAGTCTCCCATAGACTTCAATGACAAAATCTCCCATAGACTCCAATGTTAAAGTCTCCCATAGACATCAATGTTAAAGTCTCCCATAGACTTCAATGTTAAAGTCTCCCATAGACTTCAATGTTAAAGTCTCCCATAGACTTCAATGTTAAAGTCTCTACCCATAGACACTCATACAGACCCATAGACATCTACAGACATCCAGAGACTCATAATAATAGACACCCATAGAGACTCATAGAGATCCACAAAGACCCATAGGCACCCATAGAGACTCATAGAACCCCATAGAGACTAATAGAGACCCACAGAGATCCAGAGACTCATAGAGATCCACAGAGACTCACAGAGATCCAGAGACCCACAGATATCTACAGAGACCCATAGACACCCATAGACCCATAGAGACCCAGAGACTCATAGAGACCCATAGACACTCATACAGATCCACATGGACCTATAGAACCCCATAGAGATCCACAGAGATCTAGAGACTCATAGAGACCCATAGAGACTCAAATAGATCCACAGAGACCCATAGAGATCCAGAGACTCACAGAGACTCAAAGAGACCCACAGAGACCCACAGAGATCCAGAGACTCACAGAGACTCAAAGAGACCCACAGAGACCTATAGAGATCCAGAGACTCACAGAGATCACCAATAAAATAGATAATCAATATAAGAGACATCGCAGCGAGCAGGGTTCGAACCTGCGCGGGGGGACCCCATTGGATTTCAAGTCCAACGCCTTAACCACTCGGCCATCGCTGCACAGGTGAGTTCGTGAGTCCCAAAGGTCACTTATGAAACTTATTTCATAAGTGACCTCACCCACTCATTCACCCACTCACTCATGATCTCACTCAGCAACTCACTCACGCACCAAATCACCCACTCACTCACTCACCCACTAATTAACTCACCAACTCACTCGCCCACTAACCAACTCACTCACCCATTCACTCACCCACTCACTCACCCATTCACTCACTCACCAACTCCCACAGAGACCCACAGAGACTCACAAACACCCACAGACACTCATACAGGCCCATAGACATCCACAGAGATCCAGAGACCCATAATCATAGACACCCATAGAGACTCATAGAGATACACAGAGACCCGTAGGCACCCATAGAGACTCATAGAACTCCATAGAGACCCACAGAAAGAGACCCACAGAGACCTATACAGACCCATAGACACCCATAGAGATCCAGAGACTCATAGAGACCCAGACGCACCCATAGAGACTCATAGAGACCCAGACGCACCCACATAGACCCACAGAGACCCACAGAGACCCACAGAGACTCACAGAGACCCACAGAGACTCATAGAGACCCACAGAGACTCATAGAAACCGACAGAGACACAGACTCATAGACAACCATAGAGATCCACAGAGACCCAGAGACTCACATAGATCATCAATGAAAGAGATCATCAATAAGAGAGATCATCAATAAGAGAGATCATCAATAAAAGAGATAATCAATTAAAAAGACATCGCAGCGAGCAGGGTTCGAACCTGCGCGGGGGGACCCCATTGGATTTCAAGTCCAACGCCTTAACCACTCGGCCATCGCTGCACAGGTGAGTTCGTGAGTCCCAAAGGTCACTTATGAAACGTATTTCATAAGTGACCTCACCCACTCATTCACCCACTCACTCATTACCTCACTCAGCAACTCACTCACGCACCAACTCACTCACCCACTCACTCACTCACCCACTAATTAACTCACCAACTCACTCACCCACTAACCAACTCACTCACCCATTCACTCACCCACTCACTCACCCATTCACTCACTCACCAACTCCCACAGAGACCCACAGAGACCCACAAACACCCACAGACACTCATACAGGCCCATAGACATCCACAGAGATCCAGAGACTCATAATCATAGACACCCATAGAGACTCATAGAGATACACAGAGACCCGTAGGCACCCATAGAGACTCATAGAACTCCATAGAGACCCACAGAGAGAGACCCACAGAGACCTATACAGACCCATAGACACCCACAGAAATCCAGAGACTCATAGAGACCCAGACGCACCCATAGAGACTCATAGAGACCCAGACGCACCCATAGAGACTCACAGAGACTCACAGAGACCTACAGAGACCCACAGAGATCCACAGAGACCCACAGAGATTCACAGAGACCCATAGGCACCCACAGAGATCCACATAGATAATCAATAAAAGAGATAATCAATAAAAGAGATAATCAATAAAAGAGATCATCAATAAAAGAGATAATCAATAAAAGAGATAATCAATAAAAGAGATAATCAATAAAAGAGACATCGCAGCGAGCAGGGTTCGAACCTGCGCGGGGAGACCCCATTGGATTTCAAGTCCAACGCCTTAACCACTCGGCCATCGCTGCACAGGTGAATGTGGATGCCCCACATGTCACTTATGAAACTGAACAGGTGACAAGTTTCATAAGTGACCTCACCCACTCACTCACTGACTCACTCATTAAGTCACTCAGCAACTCACTCAGCAACTCACTCACTCACTCACCAACTCACTCACCAACTCACCCACTCATTACCTCACTCACCAACTCACTCACCAACTCACTCACCAACTAACTCATTAAGTCACTCAGCAATTCACTCATTCACTCACTCACCAACTCACTCACCAACTCACTCACCCACTAACTCACTCACCAACTAACTCACCCACTCACTCACTGACTCACCCACTCATTACCTCACTCAGCAACTCACTCACCAACTCACTCACCCACTAACTCATTAAGTCACTCAGCAACTCACTCACTCATTCACTCACTCACCAACTCACTCACCAACTCACTCACCAACTCACTCGCTCACTCAGCAACTCACTCACCCACTCACCAACTCACTCATCCATTCACTCATTCACAAAATCACTCACTCACCCCCACCACCCACATAGACCCATATAGACCCATAGACACTCATATAGACCCATAGACACCCATAGAGATCCACAGAGATCCAGAGACTCATAGACACCCATAGAGACTCATAGAGACTCATAGAGACCCATAGAGACCCATAGACATCCAGAGACCCATAGAAACCCATAGAGATCCACAGAGACCCACAGAGATATCGAGACTTATAGAGACCCATAGAGATCCACAGAGCCCCATAGGCACCCATAGAGACTCATAGAACCTAAAATAGACCCACAGAGACTCATACAACCCCATAGAGATCCACAGAGACCCACAGAGATCCAGAGACTCATAGAAACCCATAGAGATCCACAGAGATCCACAGAAACCCATAGAAATCCACAGACCCACAGAGATCTACAGAGACCCATAGAAATCCAGAGACTCACAGAGATAATCAATAAAAGGGATATCGCAGCGAGCAGGGTTCGAACCTGCGCGGGGGGACCCCATTGGATTTCAAGTCCAACGCCTTAACCACTCGGCCATCGCTGCACAGGTGAATTCGTGAGTCCCAAAGGCAGAGGTGGGACAAAGTCATTGTTATGCAAGTCCAAGTCGAGTCGCAAGTCATCAAATTCATGACTCGAGTCTGACTCGAGTCCAAGTCACATGACTCGAGTCCACACCTCTGCCCAAAGGTCACTTATGAAACTGAACAGGTGACAAGTTTCATGAGTGACCTCACCCATTCACCCATTAAGTCACTCATTACCTCACTCAGCAACTCACTCACTCACCAACTCACTCACCCACTCACTCACCCACTCACTCACCCACTCACTCACTCACCCACTCACTCACCCACGACCTCCTGTATACCAGGCGAGGTAGTTAACATCTCTCCATTGTCAGGATCGAACCCACGTCCTCCTAGTAATGTGACGATAGTTTTTTCGGCAATGTCTTTAATCATAATTTTGCAACTACACCGTTTCATGGCATCATCTTTCTTAACAATCTAACCGTGGAGATGTTTACACAATATATTAACCAGAGCTCAAGGATGTGCCTTTCGTGAGATGTTAACTAACCTGGTGTGTCTTCTTGGTTTTTTCGGTAAAGTCACGTAGAATGGAAATAATAAAATAATAAAAATAAAACATCTTTTATTATTTCCATTCTACGTGACTTTACCGAAAGAAGCAAGAAGATGAATCCCTGCAGTCACGAAAGCTTTAAATCGAAATTTAACCTGTTGTGCATTGAAAAATTATAATACTCCGACGGAAGCTCCTGCTGTTGTCGAGTGACTCATGCAGCCAGTTATGGCTGCAGGGTTTTGGTGGTACATCTTCTTAGGTTTTTTCGGTAAAGTCACGTAGAAAGTAAAATAAAATAAAAACAAAAATCACGACGTTTCGGAGGCAACACAAGTCTCCGTCATCAGGTGGGACCGTCACAGCTTGATGCAGCTAATCTGGCTGTGACGGTCCCACCTGATGACGGAGACTTGTGTTGCCTCCGAAACGTCGTGATTTTTGTTTTTATTTTATTTCACTTTCTACGTGACTTTACCGAAAAAACCTAAGAAGATGATTCCTTGCAGTCACGAAAGTTTCAAATCTAGAATTGGTGGTACATGTTGTTGATGCCGTTTATTGTGAAAATTGTGTGAGTTCCTATGATTGCTTTTCCATTGCTTTCATGGCTTTATTTTGGTGATTTCGAAAAGTGTATTGGTTTAGCCATGTTTGTGTTGTTGTCGTACAGAGTTAGATCGATGGCCTTAATCTAAGTTGTCTTTTCGATTTAAAGCTTTCGTGACTGCAGGGATTCATCTTCTTGGTTCTTTCGGTAAAGTCACCACGTAGAAGGGAAGTAATAAAATAATAAAACATAATAACATATTAATAATAATAAAACATAATAAAATAATTATAATAAAAAACAAATAATAAAATAATAAAACATAATAAATAATAAAAAATAAAACTTTAAATTATAAAAATAATAAAATAAGAAAGCATAATAAAATTATAAAAATAAAACATAATAAATAAAAAATAAACCAAAATAATAAAAAATAATAAAATAAGAAAACATAATAAAATTATAAAACATAAAAAAAAACATAATAAAATTTCGATTTAAAGCTTTCGTGACTGCAGGGATTCATCTTCTTGGTTCTTTCGGTAAAGTCACGTAGAAGGGAAGTAATAAAATAATACAAATAAAACATAATTAAATAATTCTCACGACGTTTCGGCCACGACGCAAGCAGCCGTCCTCAGGAGAAGACCAGGTCTGTCGGGGAGACATCGAACCCACGACCTCCTGTAGACCAGGCGAGGTAGTCAACATCTCCCCATTGTCAGGATCGAACCCACGACCTCCTGTAGACCAGGCGAGGTAGTCAACATCTCCCTATTGTCAGGATCGAACCCACGACCTCCTGTAGACCAGGCGAGATAGTCAACATCTCCCCATTGTCAGGATCGAACCCACGACCTCCTGTAGACCAGGCGAGGTAGTCAACATCTCCCTATTGTCAGGATCGAACCCACGACCTCCTGTAGACCAGGCGAGGTAGTCAACATCTCCCCATTGTCAGGATCGAACCCACGACCTCCTGTAGACCAGGCGAGGTAGTCAACATCTCCCCATTGTCAGGATCGAACCCACGACCTCCTGTAGACCAGGAGAGGTAGTCAACATCTCCCTATTGTCAGGATCGAACCCACGACCTCCTGTAGACCAGGCGAGGTAGTCAACATCTCCCCATTGTCAGGATCGAACCCACGACCTCCTGTAGACCAGGCGAGGTAGTCAACATCTCCCTATTGTCAGGATCGAACCCACGACCTCCTGTAGACCAGGCGAGGTAGTCAACATCTCCCTATTGTCAGGATCGAACCCACGACCTCCTGTAGACCAGGCGAGGTAGTCAACATCTCCCCATTGTCAGGATCGAACCCACGACCTCCTGTAGACCAGCCGAGGTAGTCAACATCTCCCTATTGTCAGGATCGAACCCACGACCTCCTGTAGACCAGGCGAGGTAGTCAACATCTCCCCATTGTCAGGATCGAACCCACGACCTCCTGTAGACCAGGCGAGGTAGTCAACATCTCCCTATTGTCAGGATCGAACCCACGACCTCCTGTAGACCAGGCGAGGTAGTCAACATCTCCCCATTGTCAGGATCGAACCCACGACCTCCTGTAGACCAGGCGAGGTAGTCAACATCTCCCTATTGTCAGGATCGAACCCACGACCTCCTGTAGACCAGGCGAGGTAGTCAACATCTCCCTATTGTCAGGATCGAACCCACGACCTCCTGTAGACCAGGCGAGGTAGTCAACATCTCCCTATTGTCAGGATCGAACCCACGACCTCCTGTAGACCAGGCGAGGTAGTCAACATCTCCCTATTGTCAGGATCGAACCCACGACCTCCTGTAGACCAGGCGAGGTAGTCAACATCTCCCTATTGTCAGGATCGAACCCACGACCTCCTGTATACCAGGCGAGGTAGTCAACATCTCCCTATTGTCAGGATCGAACCCACGACCTCCTGTAGACCAGGCGAGGTAGTCAACATCTCCCTATTGTCAGGATCGAACCCACGACCTCCTGTAGACCAGGCGAGGTAGTCAACATCTCCCTATTGTCAGGATCGAACCCACGACCTCCTGTAGACCAGGCGAGGTAGTCAACATCTCCCTATTGTCAGGATCGAACCCACGACCTCCTGTAGACCAGGCGAGGTAGTCAACATCTCCCTATTGTCAGGATCGAACCCACGACCTCCTGTAGACCAGGCGAGGTAGTCAACATCTCCCTATTGTCAGGATCGAACCCACGACCTCCTGTAGACCAGGCGAGGTAGTCAACATCTCCCTATTGTCAGGATCGAACCCACGACCTCCTGTAGACCAGGCGAGGTAGTCAACATCTCCCTATTGTCAGGATCGAACCCACAACCTCCTGTAGACCAGGCGAGGTAGTCAACATCTCCCTATTGTCAGGATCGAACCCACGACCTCCTGTAGACCAGGCGAGGTAGTCAACATCTCCCTATTGTCAGGATCGAACCCACGACCTCCTGTAGACCAGGCGAGGTAGTCAACATCTCCCTATTGTCAGGATCGAACCCACGACCTCCTGTAGACCAGGCGAGGTAGTCAACATCTCCCTATTGTCAGGATCGAACCCACGACCTCCTGTAGACCAGGCGAGGTAGTCAACATCTCTCCATTGTCAGGATCGAACCCACGACCTCCTGTAGACCAGGCGAGGTAGTCAACATCTCCCTATTGTCAGGATCGAACCCACGACCTCCTGTAGACCAGGCGAGGTAGTCAACATCTCCCTATTGTCAGGATCGAACCCACGACCTCCTGTAGACCAGGCGAGGTAGTCAACATCTCCCTATTGTCAGGATCGAACCCACGACCTCCTGTAGACCAGGCGAGGTAGTCAACATCTCCCTATTGTCAGGATCGAACCCACGACCTCCTGTAGACCAGGCGAGGTAGTCAACATCTTCCTATTGTCAGGATCGAACCCACGACCTCCTGTAGACCAGGCGAGGTAGTCAACATCTCCCTATTGTCAGGATCGAACCCACGACCTCCTGTAGACCAGGCGAGGTAGTTGTCTTGTGGTTGTTGTTGTTGTTTGACTTGCATCCCACTGGGAGTTTTGCACACAGCGTTGGTGTACGGTGCTTTTTCTGCAATATTTTGCTGTCTTTTCTTGAATTTTCTGTTTGCACTCAGTCACATGTAGTCACTTTAAGATGTTTTATTGGAGACTAGGCTCTAAGAAAAGCTGTCTCGGGTGTGGACCAATCAACTTCAAGGACAATGCATATCATTATCATCATCAGAGTTGTTTCTTTTTGTTTGCAATTTCACTGCTTGTGTTGTGGTTATTGCAAACATGATGCCTTAATTCGAGATTTGAAGCTTTCGAGACTGCACCACCACCACCTTGTATAAAGGTGTCAGTTTTTGTACCAGTTGGAAGGGTAAAAACCTATTGCTATATTTTTCCACTGGTAATGGAGATGTCTCATAATGTTTTCTTGTTTAAGTTTGTTTGTTTGTTGCGGTTGCACCCGATTCAAGAGCCGAATGACTCACATGGCTATATACCTATTACATGAACTTGAACTGTTGTGAAGCTGTGTAAACCACCACCACCACCACCACCCACCAACCACTAACCACCACCACCACCACCCACCAACCACCACCACCACCACCACCACCCACCAACCACCACCACCACCACCACCACCCACCAACCACCACCACCACCACCACCACCACTCCTCGCCTTGACATTTCACGGCAAGCTGAGCCAAGAATAGACGTCAACGTCAACGCTCCCGCGCTCCCACGCCCCATCAAGTTATGGGCCGGTCGTCTGTCACTGGTCTGACATCGTCAGTGGCGAGCGGAGACGGTCCATCCCTTGACGTGGCCGGGGACAGAAGCAGTCGACTGGAAGCTCTCGTACTCCACAGAGCTCCCGAAGGTAGCAATCTAGCTCCTGACGGGGGAATTGAAGCCTCTCCTCTGCACAAACACACCAGATCTAGATTTAGATTTGAAGCTTTCGTGACTGCAAGGAATTATATTCTTGGTTTCTTTCGGTAAAGTCACGTAGAAGGGAGATAATAAAATAATAAAAATATAAACCAATAAAATAATAAAAATATAAACCAGTAAAATAATAAAAATATAAACCAATAAAATAATAAAAATATAAACCAGTAAAATAATAAAAATATAAACCAATAAAATAATTAAAATATAAACCAATAAAATAATAAAAATATAAACCAATAAAATAAAAAAAATATAAACCAATAAAATAATAAAAATATAAACCAATAAAATAATAAAAATATAAACCAATAAAATAATAAAAATATAAACCAATAAAATAATAAAAATATAAACCAATAAAATAATAAAAATATAAACCAATAAAATAACAAAAATATAAACCAATAAAATAATAAAAATATAAACCAATAAAATAATAAAAATATAAACCAATAAAATAATAAAAATATAAACCAATAAAATAATAAAAATATAAACCAATAAAATAATAAAAATATAAACCAGTAAAATAATAAAAATATAAACCAATAAAATAATTAAAATATAAACCAATAAAATAATAAAAATATAAACCAATAAAATAAAAAAAATATAAACCAGTAAAATAATAAAAATATAGACCAATAAAATAATAAAAATATAAACCAATAAAATAATAAAAATATAAACCAATAAAATAACAAAAATATAAACCAATAAAATAATTAAAATATAAACCAATAAAATAATAAAAATATAAACCAATAAAATAATAAAAATATAAACCAATAAAATAATTAAAATATAAACCAATAAAATAATAAAAATATAAACCAGTAAAATAATAAAAATATAAACCAATAAAATAATAAAAATATAAACCAGTAAAATAATAAAAATATAAACCAGTAAAATAATAAAAATATAAACCAATAAAATAATAAAAATATAAACCAATAAAATAATAAAAATATAAACCAATAAAATAATAAAAATATAAACCAATAAAATAATAAAAATATAAACCAATAAAATAATAAAAATATAAACCAATAAAATAATAAAAATATAAACCAATAAAATAATAAAAATATAAACCAATAAAATAATACAAATAGAAACCAGTAAAATAATAAAAATATAAACCAATAAAATAATAAAAATATAAACCAATAAAATAATAAAAATATAAACCAATAAAATAATAAAAATATAAACCAATAAAATAATAAAAATATAAACCAATAAAATAATAAAAATATAAACCAATAAAATAATAAAAATATAAACCAATAAAATAATACAAATAGAAACCAGTAAAATAATAAAAATATAAACCAATAAAATAATAAAAATGTAAACCAATAAAACAATAAAAATATAAACCAATAAAATAATTAAAATATAAACCAGTAAAATAATAAAAATATAAACCAATAAAATAATAAAAATGTAAACCAATAAAACAATAAAAATATAAACCAATAAAATAATAAAAATATAAACCAGTAAAATAATAAAAATATAAACCAATAAAATAATTAAAATATAAACCAATAAAATAATAAAAATATAAACCAATAAAATAATTAAAATATAAACCAGTAAAATAATAAAAATATAAACCAATAAAATAATAAAAATATAAACCAATAAAATAATAAAAATATAAACCAATAAAATAATAAAAATATAAACCAATAAAATAATAAAAATATAAACCAATAAAATAATAAAAATATAAACCAGTAAAATAATAAAAATATAAACCAGTAAAATAATAAAAATATAAACCAGTAAAATAATTAAAATATAAACCAATAAAATAATTAAAATATAAACCAGTAAAATAATTAAAATATAAACCAGTAAAATAATAAAAATATAAACCAGTAAAATAATAAAAATATAAACCAATAAAATAATAAAAATATAAACCAATAAAATAATAAAAATATAAACCAATAAAATAATAAAAATATAAACCAATAAAATAATACAAATAGAAACCAGTAAAATAATAAAAATATAAACCAATAAAATAATAAAAATGTAAACCAATAAAACAATAAAAATATAAACCAATAAAATAATAAAAATATAAACCAATAAAATAATAAAAATATAAACCAATAAAATAATAAAAATATAAACCAATAAAATAATAAAAATGTAAACCAATAAAACAATAAAAATATAAACCAATAAAATAATAAAAATATAAACCAGTAAAATAATAAAAATATAAACCAATAAAACAATAAAAATATAAACCAGTAAAATAATAAAAATATAAACCAATAAAATAATTAAAATATAAACCAATAAAATAATTAAAATATAAACCAATAAAATAATAAAAATATAAACCAATAAAACAATAAAAATATAAACCAATAAAATAATAAAAATATAAACCAATAAAATAATTAAAATATAAACCAGTAAAATAATAAAAATATAAACCAATAAAATAATAAAAATGTAAACCAATAAAACAATAAAAATATAAACCAATAAAATAATAAAAATATAAACCAGTAAAATAATAAAAATATAAACCAGTAAAATAATAAAAATATAAACCAATAAAATAATAAAAATATAAACCAATAAAATAATAAAAATATAAACCAATAAAATAATAAAAATATAAACCAATAAAATAATAAAAATATAAACCAATAAAATAATACAAATAGAAACCAGTAAAATAATAAAAATATAAACCAATAAAATAATAAAAATATAAACCAATAAAACAATAAAAATATAAACCAATAAAATAATAAAAATATAAACCAATAAAATAATAAAAATGTAAACCAATAAAATAATAAAAATATAAACCAGTAAAATAATAAAAATATAAACCAATAAAATAATAAAAATATAAACCAGTAAAACAACAAAAATATAAACCAGTAAAACAACAAAAATATAAACCAGTAAAATAATAAAAATATAAACCAGTAAAACAACAAAAATATAAACCAGTAAAACAACAAAAATATAAACCAGTAAAACAACAAAAATATAAACCAGTAAAATAATAAAAATATAAACCAGTAAAATAATAAAAATATAAACCAGTAAAATAATAAAAATATAAACCAATAAAACAATAAAAATATAAACCAATAAAATAATAAAAATATAAACCAATAAAATAATAAAAATATAAACCAATAAAATAATAAAAATATAAACCAATAAAATAATACAAATAGAAACCAGTAAAATAATAAAAATATAAACCAATAAAATAATAAAAATATAAACCAATAAAATAATAAAAATATAAACCAATAAAATAATAAAAATATAAACCAGTAAAATAATAAAAATATAAACCAATAAAATAATAAAAATAGAAACCAATAAAATAATAAAAATATAAACCAGTAAAATAATAAAAATATAAACCAATAAAATAATAAAAATATAAACCAGTAAAATAATAAAAATATAAACCAATAAAATAATAAAAATATAAACCAATAAAATAATTAAAATATAAACCAATAAAATAATAAAAATATAAACCAATAAAACAATAAAAATATAAACCAATAAAATAATTAAAATATAAACCAATAAAATAATTAAAATATAAACCAATAAAATAATAAAAATATAAACCAATAAAATAATACAAATAGAAACCAGTAAAATAATAAAAATATAAACCAATAAAATAATAAAAATATAAACCAATAAAATAATTAAAATATAAACCAGTAAAATAATAAAAATATAAACCAATAAAATAATTAAAATATAAACCAATAAAATAATAAAAATATAAACCAATAAAATAATAAAAATATAAACCAGTAAAATAATAAAAATATAAACCAGTAAAACAACAAAAATATAAACCAGTAAAACAACAAAAATATAAACCAGTAAAATAATAAAAATATAAACCAGTAAAACAACAAAAATATAAACCAGTAAAATAATAAAAATATAAACCAGTAAAATAATAAAAATATAAACCAATAAAACAATAAAAATATAAACCAATAAAACAATAAAAATATAAACCAATAAAACAACAAAAATATAAACCAATAAAACAACAAAAATATAAACCAGTAAAATAATAAAAATATAAACCAGTAAAATAATAAAAATATAAACCAGTAAAATAATAAAAATATAAACCAATAAAATAATAAAAATATAAACCAATAAAACAATAAAAATATAAACCAATAAAATAATAAAAATATAAACCAATAAAATAATAAAAATATAAACCAGTAAAATAATTAAAATATAAACCAATAAAATAATAAAAATATAAACCAGTAAAACAATAAAAATATAAACCAATAAAATAATAAAAATATAAACCAATAAAATAATAAAAATATAAACCAATAAAATAATAAAAACATAAACCAGTAAAATAATTAAAATATAAACCAACTAAATAATTAAAATATAAACCAATAAAATAATAAAAACATAAACCAGTAAAATAATTAAAATATAAACCAGTAAAATAATAAAAATATAAACCAATAAAATAATAAAAATATAAACCAATAAAATAATAAAAATATAAACCAATAAAATAATTAAAATATAAACCAACTAAATAATTAAAATATAAACCAATAAAATAATAAAAATATAAACCAATAAAATAATAAAAATATAAACCAATAAAATAATAAAAATATAAACCAATAAAATAATTAAAATATAAACCAATAAAATAATTAAAATATAAACCAATAAAATAATAAAAATATAAACCAATAAACTAATAAAAATATAAACCAGTAAAATAATAAAAATATAAACCAATAAAATAATAAAAATATAAACCAATAAAATAATAAAAATATAAACCAATAAAATAATAAAAATATAAACCAATAAAATAATAAAAACATAAACCAGTAAAATAATTAAAATATAAACCAACTAAATAATTAAAATATAAACCAGTAAAATAATAAAAATATAAACCAATAAAATAATAAAAATATAAACCAATAAAATAATAAAAATATAAACCAATAAAATAATTAAAATATAAACCAACTAAATAATTAAAATATAAACCAATAAAATAATAAAAATATAAACCAATAAAATAATAAAAATATAAACCAATAAAATAATAAAAATATAAACCAATAAAATAATTAAAATATAAACCAATAAAATAATTAAAATATAAACCAATAAAATAATAAAAATATAAACCAATAAACTAATAAAAATATAAACCAGTAAAATAATAAAAATATAAACCAATAAAATAATAAAAATATAAACCAATAAAATAATTAAAATATAAACCAACTAAATAATTAAAATATAAACCAATAAAATAATAAAAATATAAACCAATAAAATAATAAAAATATAAACCAACAAAACAACAAAAATAGAAACCAATAAAATAATAAAAACATAAACCAATAAAATAATAAAAATATAAACCAACAAAACAACAAAAATAGAAACCAATAAAATAATAAAAATATAAACCAATAAAAATTCTCACGACGTTTCGACTGCAACACAAGCAGCAATCGTCATCAGGTGAGAAATCAGATCTGGCAAAGCCGACCCTCCCATCATCCACAGAGCTCCCGAAGGTACCAATCTAGCTCCGGACGGGGGAATTGCAGCCTCTCCTCTGCACAAACACACCAGATCTATTCTAGATTTGAAGCTTTCGTGACTGCAATAATTTATATTCTTGGTTCTTTCGGTAAAGTCAGCAAGTAGGTAAAAAATTAAAATTAATAAAAGTAAAATAAAAATTAAATAAAAATCACGACGTTTCGGAGGCAACACAAGCCTCCGTCTTCAGGTGGAACCGTCACAGCCCGATTGCTGTATCAAGTAAAAAAAAAGAAAACAAAGTCGTGATTTTATTTTATTTTACTTTTATTAATTAAAATGTTATTTTTTTACCTACGTGACTTCAACGAAAAAACCCCAGAATATGAACACCAGATCTAGCAAAGCCGACCCTCCCATCATCCACAGAGCTCCCGAAGGTACCAATCTAGCTCCGGACGGGGGAATTGCAGCCTCTCCTCTGCACAAACACACCAGATCTAGATTTGAAGCTTTCGTGACTGCAATAATTTATATTCTTGGTTTTTCCGGTAAAGTCAGCATGTAGGTAAAAACTTAAAATTAATAAAAGTAAAATAAAAATAAAATAAAAATCACGACGTTTCGGAGGCAACACAAGCCTCCGTCTTCAGGTGGAACCGTCACAGCCCGATTGCTGTATCAAGTAAAAAACAAAGTCGTGATTTTATTTTATTTTACTTTTATTAATTAAAATGTTATTTTTTTACCTACGTGACTTCAACGAAAAAACCCCAGAATATGAACACCAGATCTAGCAAAGCCGACCCTCCCATCATCCACAGAGCTCCCGAAGGTACCAATCTAGCTCCGGACGGGGGAATTGCAGCCTCTCCTCTGCACAAACACAGACACCAGATCCAGTTAACGAGACCCTCTCCAAGTCCGAAGAGGTCCCGATGGGGCTGTCGACTTCTCTTAAAGGGACCGCGAGGGCTCCATGTTTTGGTGACCCCTCCTACCCTCTGTCCCGGGGGACCTCTCTCTTAAAGGGACCCCTCTCTTAAAGGGACCCTTCTTTTTAATGGGACCACAGGCAGATTCCTTTCTTAAAGGGACCCCTCTCTTAAAGGGGCCCCTCTGTTAAAGGGACCCCTCTTTTAATGGGATCCGGGGGGGGGGGGGGTGTTCCTCTCTTAAAGGGACCCCGGGGGGGGGGGGGAGAGAACACCCCTCTCTTAAAGGGACACGGGCATCTATCTTAAAGGGACCCCGGTACATGCCTTAAAGGGACCCCAAAGCTGTTGTTATTACGGCAGCTCCGCTGTATCCCTGCGGAGAGACCACGCCTCTCTTAAAGGGACCCGGCTTGGAGGATGGGGTGGTGAGTGGGGCGGGGTGGTGTGTTGGGGTGGGGTGGGTGGTGAGTTGGGTGGTGAGTGGGGTGGTGAGTTGGGTGGTGAGTGGGGTGGTGAGTGGGGTGGGGTGGGTGGTGAGTGGGGTGGGGTGGGTGGGGTGGGGAGAGTGGATAGATTCGGCGCCCCCACCGCATCCCTGCCCCGGCTGGCGTGTTGAGTTTATCCGCTTCCCGAGATGACGACTTGGGATAGTGGCCAGGAGTGAAGCAACAGTCCGAACTACTGTCCTCACCACGCAGTGCGCACTGGGTGAGTGTGTGGGTGAGTGAGTGGGTGAGTGGGTGAGTGGGTGAGTGTGTGGGTGAGTGGGTGAGTGGGTGAGTGAGTGGGTGAGTGGGTGGGTGAGTGGGTGAGTGGGTGGGTGAGTGGGTGGGTGAGTGAGTGGGTGAGTGTGTGGGTGAGTGAGTGGGTGGGTGAGTGGGTGAGTGAGTGGGTGGGTGAGTGGGTGGGTGGGTGAGTGGGTCGGTGAGTGAGTGAGTGGGTGAGTGAGTGGGTGAGTGGGTGAGTGAGTGAGTGTATGAGTGAGTGGGTGAGAGGGTGTGTGGGTGGGTGTGTGGGTGAGTGGGTGAGTGAGTGGGTGAGTTAGTGTGTGGGTGAGTGAGTGAGTGAGTAGGTGTGTGGGTGAGTGTGTGAGTGGGTGAGTGGGTGAGTGAGTGAGTGAGTGTATGAGTGTATAAGTGTATGAGTGGGTGAGTGAGTGGGTGAGTGGGTGAGTGAGTGTATGAGTGTATGAGTGAGTGAGTGGGTGAGTGAGTGGGTGAGTGAGTGGGTGAGTGGGTGAGTGAGTGTATGAGTGAGTGTGTGAGTGAGTGGGTGAGTGAGTGGGTGAGTGAGTGGGTGAGTGGGTGAGTGAGTGTATGAGTGTATGAGTGAGTGTGTGAGTGAGTGGGTGAGTGTGTGGGTGAGTGGTGAGTGAGTGAGTGGGTGAGTGAGTGAGTGAGTGGGTGAGTGAGTGGGTGAGTGTGTGTGTGAGTGAGTGAGTGAGTGGGTGAGTGAATGAGTGGGTGTGTGAGTGGGTGGGTGAGTGAGTCGGTGAGTGAGTGGGTGAGTGAGTGGGTGGGTGAGTGAGTCGGTGAGTGAGTGGGTGAGTGAGTGAGTGGTGAGTGAGTGAGTGGGTGAGTGAGTGGGTGAATGAGTGTGTGGGTGAGTGGGTGAGTGAGTGGTGGGTGTGTGAGTGGGTGAGTGAGTGGGTGAGTGGTGAGTGAGTGAGTGGGTGAGTGGATGAGTGAGTGAGTGGTGAGTGAGTGGGTGAGTGAGTGAGTGGTGAGTGAGTGGGTGAGTGAGTGGGGGAGTGGGTGAGTGTGTGGGTGAGTGAGTGGTGAGTGAGTGAGTGGGTGAGTGGGTGAGTGGTGAGTGAGTGGGTGAGTGAGTGGGTGAGTGGGTGAGTGTGTGGGTGAGTGAGTGGGTGAGTGGGTGAGTGAGTGGGTGAGTGGGTGAGTGAGTGGGTGAGTGGGTGAGTGAGTGGGTGAGTGGGTGAGTGTGTGGGTGAGTGAGTGGTGAGTGAGTGAGTGGGTGAGTGGGTGAGTGGTGAGTGAGTGGGTGAGTGAGTGGGTGAGTGGGTGAGTGTGTGGGTGAGTGAGTGGGTGAGTGGGTGAGTGAGTGGGTGAGTGAGTGTATGAGTGTATGAGTGAGTGTGTGAGTGAGTGGGTGAGTGGGTGAGTGAGTGGGTGAGTGGGTGAGTGAGTGTATGAGTGTATGAGTGAGTGAGTGAGTGGGTGAGTGGGTGAGTGGTGAGTGAGTGGGTGAGTGAGTGGGTGAGTGGGTGAGTGTGTGGGTGAGTGAGTGGGTGAGTGGGTGAGTGAGTGGGTGAGTGGGTGAGTGAGTGGGTGAGTGGGTGAGTGAGTGGGTGAGTGGGTGAGTGTGTGGGTGAGTGAGTGGTGAGTGAGTGAGTGGGTGAGTGGGTGAGTGGTGAGTGAGTGGGTGAGTGAGTGGGTGAGTGGGTGAGTGTGTGGGTGAGTGAGTGGGTGAGTGGGTGAGTGAGTGGGTGAGTGGGTGAGTGAGTGGGTGAGTGGGTGAGTGAGTGGGTGAGTGGGTGAGTGTGTGGGTGAGTGAGTGAGTGAGTGGTGAGCGAGGCGCTGCTGCTATTAACAGCACTTGCCCCCTCGAGCCTTTGTCTTTGCACTGCGCGTACTGTACCCCGCCGTGTCCACAGGTTTAAGGCTGAGTCGACCCAGGGGAGAGTTTCCTGGACACCGCCGGGCGGAATAGAGACAGAGGCAAAGCTCCCCCAGGTAGCCTCAAGCAGGGCTGTAGGGGCAAGTGCTGAGACACAGACAAAGCTCCCCCAGGTAGCCTCTGGCAGGGCTGTAGGGGCAAGTGCTGAGACACAGACAAAGCTCCTCCAGGTAGCCTCTAGCAGGGCTGTAGGGGCAAGTGCTGAGACACAGACAAAGCTCCCCCAGGTAGCCTCTGGCAGGGCTGTAGGGACAAGTGCTGAGACACAGACAAAGCTCCTCCAGGTAGCCTCTAGCAGGGCTGTAGGGACAAGTGCTGAGACACAGACAAAGCTCCTCCAGGTAGCCTCTAGCAGGGCTGTAGGGGCAAGTGCTGAGACAGAGGCAAAGCTCCCCCAGGTAGCCTCTGGCAGGGCTGTAGGGGCAAGTGCTGAGACACAGACAAAGCTCCCCCAGGTAGCCTCTAGCAGGGATGTAGGAGCAAGTGCTGAGACACAGACAGGGCTCCCCCAGGTAGCCTCTGGCAGGGCTGTAGGGGCAAGTGCTGAGACACAGACAAAGCTCCCCCAGGTAGCCTCTAGCAGGGCTGTAGGGGCAAGTGCTGAGACACAGACAAAGCTCCCCCAGGTAGCCTCTAGCAGGGCTGTAGGGGCACACACACTCACCCCCACACACACACCTACACACTCACACACACTACACACACACACCTACACACACTCACCCCCACTCACACCTACACACACTACACACACACCTACACACACTACACTACACACTACACACACACACCTACACACACTTACCCCCACTCACACCTACACATACTACACACACACACCTACACACACACACTCACACACACCCCCACTCACACCTACACACACACACTACACACACTACACACACACACCTACAGACACACACATCAACACACACACTCAAACCTACAGACACACACACACACACCTACACACACTCACCCCCACACACCCTCACACACACACCCACACCTACACACATCCACACTCACACCCACACCTACACTCACACACACACTCACCCCACACTTACACACCTACACACACACACCTACACACTCACCCCTACACACTCACACACACTTACACACCTACACACTATACACACACACCTACACACACACTCACACACCTACAGACACACACATCAACACACACACTCACACCTACACACACTACACACACACACCTACACACACACACACACCTACACACACACACTCACACACACCCCCACACCCCCACACACACCCCCACACACCCACACACTCACACACACACCCACTACACTCACACACACACACCTACACACACTCACCCCCACACACACCTACACACACACACACAGTCACTCACACACACCCCCACACCCCCACACACCTACACACCTACACACACACACACCCACACACACACACAGTCACACACACACACACAGTCACTCACACACAGTCACACACACACAGTCACACACACACAGTCACACACATAGTCACACACACACACAGTCACACACGTAGTCACACACACAGTCACTCACACACACAGACACACACACCCACTACACACACTCACACACACTCACACACACACACACACCTACACACACTCACCCCCACACACCCACACACCTACACACACCGCCTACAGACACACACACACACACTACACACACTCACCCCCACACACCTACACACACCGCCTACAGACACACACACACACTCACACACACACCTACACACACTCATCCCCACACACCCACACACCTACACACACACACACCTACACACACCGCCTACAGACACACACACACACACACCTACACACACACACACCCACACACCTACACACACCGCCTACAGACACACACACACACACACCTACACACACACACACCCACACACCTACACACACCGCCTACAGACACACACACACACACACCTACACACACTCACCCCCACACACCCACACACCTACACACACACACACCTACACACACCGCCTACAGACACACACACACCTACACACACTCACCCCCACACACCCACACACCTACACACACACACACCTACACACACCGCCTACAGACACACACACACACACTCACACACACACACCCACACACCTACACACACCGCCTACAGACACACACACACACACACCTACACACACACACACCCACACACCTACACACACCGCCTACAGACACACACACACACACACCTACACACACACACACCCACACACCTACACACACCGCCTACAGACACACACACACACACTCACACACACACACCCACACACCTACACACACCGCCTACAGACACACACACACACACACCTACACACACACACACCTACACACCTACACACACCGCCTACAGACACACACACACACACACCTACACACACACACACCCACACACCTACACACACCGCCTACAGACACACACACACACACTCACACACACACACCCACACACCTACACACACCGCCTACAGACACACACACACACACACCTACACACACACACACCCACACACCTACACACACCGCCTACAGACACACACACACACACACCTACACACACACACACCCACACACCCACACACCTACACACACACACACCTACACACACCGCCTACAGACACACACACACACACTCACACACACACACCCACACACCTACACACACCGCCTACAGACACACACACACACACACCTACACACACACACACCCACACACCTACACACACCGCCTACAGACACACACACACACACACCTACACACACTCACCCCCACACACCCACACACCTACACACCCACACACCTACACACACCGCCTACAGACACACACACACACACACCTACACACACACACACCCACACACCTACACACACCGCCTACAGACACACACACACACACACCTACACACACACACACCCACACACCTACACACACCGCCTACAGACACACACACACACTCACACACACACCCACTACACACACACACCTACACACACACACCTACACACACTCACACACACACCCACTACACACACACACCCACACACACTCATCCCCACACCCTCACGACTGGGTGTGGTCTGGGCGAGTCCGTCTCAGCGACAGGCGGATTCCTACCGCGAGGTGTCACTTCGGCTGCCTGTGACAGCGACACTGTGCAGGCAGCAAGGCCGTGCGGTGACTACGTGAGTGACTGTGTGTCACTGTGTGTGTGTGTGTGACTGTGTGTGTGTGAGTGAGTGACTGTGTGTGTGTCTGTGTGTGTGTGTAGGTGTGTGTGACTGTGTGTGTGACTGTGTGTGTGTAGGTGTGTGTGTGTGACTGTGTGTGTGTGAGTGACTGTGTGTGTGTCTGTGTGTGTGTGTAGGTGTGTGTGTGTAGGTGTGTGTGTGTGTCTGTGTATGTGTGTAGGTGTGTGTGTCTGTGAGTGTGTGTAGGTGTGTGTGTGTGACTGTGTGTGTGTGTGTAGGTGTGTGTGTGTGTGACTGTGTGTGTGTGACTGTGTGTAGGTGTGTGTGTGACACCGCGTGGTGTCGCTTCGGCTGCCTGTGACAGCGACACTGTGCAGGCAGCAAGGCCGTGCGGTGACTACGTGTGTGACTGTGTGTGTGTGTGTGTGACTGTGTGTGTGTGTGTAGGTGTGTGTGTGTGTGTAGGTGTGTGTGTGTGTGAGTGACTGTGTGTGTGTGAGTGAGTGACTGTGTGTGTGTCTGTGTGTGTGTGTAGGTGTGTGTGAGTGACTGTGTGTGACTGTGTGTGTGTGTAGGTGTGTGTGTGTGACTGTGTGTGTGAGTGACTGTGTGTGTGTGTGAGTGACTGTGTGCGTGTGACTGTGTGACTGTGTGTGAGTGACTGTGTGTGTGTCTGTGTGTGTGTGTAGGTGTGTGTGTGTCTGTGTGTGTGTGTAGGTGTGTGTGTGTGTAGGTGTGTGTGTAGGTGTGTGTGTGTGTCTGTGTGTGTGTCTGTGTGTGTGTGTGTCTGTGTGTGTGTCTGTGTGTGTGTGTCTGTGTGTGTGTGTGTCTGTGTGTGTGTAGGTGTGTGTGTAGGTGTGTGTGTGACACCGCGAGGTGTCGCTGCGGCTGCCTGTGACAGCGACACTGTGCAGGCAGCAAGGCCGTGCGGTGACTACGTGAGTGACTGTGTGTGTGTGTGACTGTGTGTGTGTGCCTGTGTGTGTGTGTGACTGTGTGTGTGTGACTGTGTGTGTGTGTGTAGGTGTGTGTGACTGTGTGACTGTGTGTGAGTGACTGTGTGTGTGTGTGACTGTGTGTGTGACTGTGTGTGTGTGACTGTGTGTGTGACTGTGTGTGTGTGACTGTGTGTGTGTGACTGTGTGTGTGTGTGTAGGTGTGTGTGACTGTGTGACTGTGTGTGAGTGACTGTGTGTGTGTGTGACTGTGTGTGTGACTGTGTGTGTGTGACTGTGTGTGTGACTGTGTGTGTGTGACTGTGTGTGTGTGACTGTGTGTGTGTGTGTAGGTGTGTGTGACTGTGTGACTGTGTGTGAGTGACTGTGTGTGTGTGTGTCTGTGTATGTGTGTGACTGTGTGTGTGTGACTGTGTGTGTGTGTAGGTGTGTGTGTGTGTCTGTGTATGTGTGTGACTGTGTGTGTGTGTGACTGTGTATGTGTGTGTAGGTGTGTGTGTGTGTGTAGGTGTGTGTGTGTAGGTGTGTGTGAGTGACTGTGTGTGTGTGTAGGTGTGTGTGAGTGACTGTGTGTGTGTGTGTGAGTGACTGTGTGTGTGTGTGTCTGTGTATGTGTGTAGGTGTGTGTGTGACTGTGTGTGTGTGTGTGTGTAGGTGTGTGTGTGTGTGAGTGACTGTGCGTGTGTGAGTGACTGTGTGTGTGTCTGTGTGTGTGTGTAGGTGTGTGTGAGTGACTGTGTGTGTGTGAGTGACTGTGTGTGTGTGACTGTGTGTGTGTGTGTGTGTGACTGTGTGTGTGACTGTGTGACTGTGTGACTGTGTGTGTAGGTGTGTGACTGTGTGACTGTGTGTGACTGTGTGTGTGTAGGTGTGTGACTGTGTGTGTGACTGTGTGTGTGACTGCGTGTGTGACTGTGTGTGACTGTGTGTGTGACTGTGTGACTGTGTGTGACTGTGTGTGTGTAGGTGTGTGACTGTGTGTGTGTGACTGTGTGTGTGACTGCGTGTGTGACTGTGTGTGACTGTGTGTGTGACTGTGTGACTGTGTGTGTGACTGTGTGTGACTGTGTGTGTGACTGTGTGTGCGTCTGTGTGTGACTGTGTGTGTGTATGTGTGTGTGAGACTCCGTGTGTGTGTGTAGGTGTGTGTGTGTGTGTGACTGTGTGTGTGTAGGTGTGTGACTGTGTGTGTGTGACTGTGTGTGTGACTGCGTGTGTGACTGTGTGTGACTGTGTGTGTGACTGTGTGACTGTGTGTGACTGTGTGTGTGACTGTGTGTGACTGTGTGTGTGACTGTGTGTGACTGTGTGTGCGTCTGTGTGTGACTGTGTGTGTGTATGTGTGTGTGAGACTCCGTGTGTGTGTGTAGGTGTGTGTGTGACTGTGTGTGTGTAGGTGTGTGACTGTGTGTGTGAGTGTGTAGGTGTGAGTGGGGGTGAGTGTGGGGGTGTGTGTGTGAGTGTGTGTGTCTCCGTGTGTGAGACTGTGTGTGTGTGACTGTGTGTGACTGTGTGTGACAACGTGTGTGTGTGACTGTGTGTGTGACTGTGTGTGTGTGTGTGTGCATTGTGTGGTGTGTGTGTAGTGTGTGTAGTGTGTGTGTAGTTTGTGTAGTGTGTGTATAGTGTGTGTAGTGTGTGTGTAGTGTGTGTGTAGTGTGTGTGTAGTTTGTGTAGTGTGTGTATAGTTTGTGTAGTGTGTGTGTAGTGTGTGTGTAGTGTGTGTAGTGTGTGTATAGTGTGTGTGTAGTGTGTGTAGTGTGTGTGTAGTTTGTGTAGTGTGTGTGTAGTGTGTGTAGTGTGTGTATAGTGTGTGTGTAGTGTGTGTAGTGTGTGTGTAGGGTGTGTGTAGGTGTGTGTGTATAGTGTGTAGTGTGTGTGTAGTCTGTGTAGTGTGTGTGTGTCTGTGAGTGTGTGTGAGTGTGTGTCTGTGGGTGTGTGGTGTGTGTCTGTGGGTGTGTGTGGGTGGGGTGTGTGTGTCTGTGTGTGTCTGTGGGTGTGGTGTGTAAGGGTGTGTGTCTGTGTGTGTGTGTCTGTGGGGGTGTGTGGGTGGGGTGTGTGTGGGGTGTGTGTGTTTGTGTGAGGGTGGGTGTGTCTGTGGGTGTGTGTGTGGGTGTGTGTGTGGATGGGGTGTGTGTGTGGGTGGGGTGGGTGTGTGTCTGTGGGTGTGTGTGGTGTGGGTGTGTGTGGGCGTGTGTGTGTCTCTGTGTGTGGTGTGTGTGTGTGGGTGGGGTGTGTCTCTGTGTGTGTGTCTCTGTGTGTGTGGGTGTGTGTGGGTGGGGTGTGTGTGTAGTGTGTGTGTCTCTGTGTGTGTGGGTGTGTGTGGGTGGGGTGTGTGTGTAGTGTGTGTGTCTGTAGGAGTGGGTGTGTGTGTCTGTGTGTGGGTGGGGTGTGTGTGTAGGTGTGTGTGTGGGGTGTGTCTCTGTGTGTGTGTCTCTGTGTGTGTGGGTGTGTGTGGGTGGGGTGTGTGTGTAGTGTGTGTGTCTGTAGGAGTGGGTGTGTGTGTTTGTGTGTGGGTGGGGTGTGTGTGTGGGTGTGTGTGGGTGTGTGTGGGTGGGGTGTGTGTGTAGTGTGTGTGTCTGTAGGAGTGGGTGTGTGTGTCTGTGTGTGGGTGGGGTGTGTGTGTAGGTGTGTGTGTGGGGTGTGTCTCTGTGTGTGTGTCTCTGTGTGTGTGGGTGTGTGTGGGTGGGGTGTGTGTGTAGTGTGTGTGTCTGTAGGAGTGGGTGTGTGTGTTTGTGTGTGGGTGGGGTGTGTGTGTGGGTGTGTGTGGGTGTGTGTGGGTGGGGTGTGTGTGTAGTGTGTGTGTCTGTAGGAGTGGGTGTGTGTGTCTGTGTGTGGGTGGGGTGTGTGTGTAGGTGTGTGTGTGGGGTGTGTCTCTGTGTGTGTGTCTCTGTGTGTGGGTGTGTGTGGGTGGGGTGTGTGTGTGGGTGTGTGTGGGTGTGTGTGGGTGGGGTGTGTGTGTAGAGTGTGTGTCTGTAGGAGTGGGTGTGTGTGTCTGTGTGTGGGTGGGGTGTGTGTGTAGGTGTGTGTGGGTGTGTGTGTCTGTGTGTGGGTGGGGTGTGTGTGTAGGTGTGTGTGGGTGTGTGTGTCTGTGTGTGGGTGGGGTGTGTGTGTAGGTGTGTGTGGGTGTGTGTGTCTGTGTGTGGGTGGGGTGTGTGTGTAGGTGTGTGTGGGTGTGTGTGTCTGTGTGTGGGTGGGGTGTGTGTGTAGGTGTGTGTGGGCGTGTGTGTCTGTGTGTGGGTGGGGTGTGTCTCTGTGTGTGTGTCTCTGTGTATGTGGGTGTGTGTCTGTGTGTGGGTGGGGTGTGTGTGGGTGTGTGTGGGTGTGTCTCTGTGTTAATATCGCTTCGTATCCACCACTCCCCACCGCAGTGCGACTTGGACATCAGCAGCAGCAGACGCTGAGAAAGAGATACGGCTGGTAAATACACTCACTCATTCATTCACTCACTCATTCACTCACTCATTCACTCACTCATTCATTCACTCACTCATTCACTCACTCATTCACTCACTCATTCATTCACTGATTCACTCACTCATTCACTCACTCATTCACTCACTCATTCATTCACTCACTCATTCACTCACTCATTCATTCACTCACTCATTCACTCACTCATTCACTCACTCATTCATTCACTGATTCACTCACTCACTTATTCACTCACTCATTCACTCACTCGCTCATTCACTCACTCGCTCATTCACTCACTAAGTCATTCGCTCATTCATTCACTTATTCACTCACTCTCTCACTCACTCATTCACTCACTCGCTCATACACTCACTCATTCACTAATACACTCACTCATACACTCAGCCATACACACACTCACTTACTCATACACTCATTCACTCACTCACACACTCACTCATACACTCACTCATACACTCACTCATACACTCACTCATACACTCACTCACTCATACACTCACTCATGCACTCACTCACTCACTCATACACTCATACACTCACTCACACACTCACTCACTCATACACTCACTCATGCACTCACTCACTCATACACTCACTCACTCATACACTCACTCACTCACTCACAAAGACAAAGCTCCCCAGGTAGAGTCAAGCAGGGCTGTAGGGGCAAGTGCTGAGACAGAGACAAAGCTCCCCCAGGTAGCCTCTAGCAGGGCTGCAGGGGCAAGTGCTGAGACACAGACAAAGCTCCCCCAGGTAGCCTCTAGCAGGGCTGTAGGGACAAGTGCTGAGACACAGACAAAGCTCCCCCAGGTAGCCTCTAGCAGGGCTGCAGGGGCAAGTGCTGAGACACAGACAAAGCTCCCCCAGGTAGCCTCTAGCAGGGCTGCAGGGACAAGTGCTGAGACACAGACAAAGCTCCCCCAGGTAGCCTCTAGCAGGGCTGCAGGGGCAAGTGCTGAGACACAGACAAAGCTCCCCCAGGTAGCCTCTAGCAGGGCTGTAGGGGCACACACACTCACACACACTCCACCACTGGTACCAGGTCACTCATTTGAGGCTGAGTCGACCTAGGGGAGGCCCAGGACACACCCTCTCACACTGTCTCACACGCCAGTGTTACTTTGACGTCTGAGTGCTATAATAATTATATGTTTGGGTTGGTCAGTGCGTGGGTGTGTGGGTGAGTGGGTGAGTGAGTAGGTGAGTGAGTGAGTGGGTGAGTGAGTGGGTGGGTGAGTGAGTGAGTGAGTTGGTGAGTGAGTGAGTGGGTGAGTGAGTGGGTGGGTGAGTGAGTGAGTTGGTGAGTGAGTGGGTGTGTGAGTGAGTGGGTGAGTGGGTGAGTGAGTGAGTAGGTGAGTGTGTAGGTAAGTGAGTGAGTGGGTGAGTGAGTGGGTGAGTGAGTGAGTAGGTGAGTGTGTAGGTAAGTGAGTGAGTGGGTGAGTGAGTGGGTGAGTGGGTGAGTGAGTGGGTGAGTGGGTGAGTGAGTTTGTGAGTGAGTAGGTGAGTGGGTGGGTGAGTGAGTTGGTGAGTGGGTGAGTGGGTGGGTGGGTGCGTGGGTGGGTGAGTGAGTGAGTTGGTGAGTGGGTGAGTGAGTGGGTGAGTGGGTGAGTGAATTGGTGAGTGGGTGGGTGAGTGAGTTGGTGAGTGGGTGGGTGGGTGCGTGGGTGTGTGAGTGAGTGGGTGAGTGAATGTGTGAGTGAGTAGGTGAATGTGTAGGCGAGTGTGTAGGTGAGTGAGTGAGTGACTGGGTGAGTGAGTGAGTGAGTAGGTGAGTGAGTGGGTGAGTGAGTGAGTGAGTAAGTGAGTAGATGGGTGAGTGTGTAGGTGAGTGAGTGACTGAGTGGGTGAGTAGGTGAGTGGGTGAGTGAGTAAGTGAGTGTGTAGGCGAGTGTGTAGGTGAGTGAGTGTGTGAGTGAGTGAGTTGGTGAGTGCATGTGTGAGTGAGTAGATGGGTGAGTGGGTAAGTGAGTGTGTAGGTGAGTGAGTGACTGAGTGGGTGAGTAGGTGAGTGAGTAGGTGAGTGAGTGACTGAGTGGGTGAGTAGGTGAGTGAGTAGATCGGTGAGTGTGTAGGTGAGTGAGTGACTGAGTGGGTGAGTAGGTGAGTGAGTAGATGGGTGAGTGTGTAGGTGAGTGAGTGACTGAGTGGGTGAGTAGGTGAGTGGGTGAGTGAGTAAGTGAGTAGATGGGTGAGTGTGTAGGTGAGTGAGTGACTGAGTGGGTGAGTAGGTGAGTGGGTGAGTGAGTAAGTGAGTAGATGGGTGAGTGTGTAGGTGAGTGAGTGACTGAGTGGGTGAGTAGGTGAGTGAGTGAGTGAGTTGGCGAGTGGGTCAGTAACCACCCAAACGCGTTGCCCATTTGCTGCTCACACAAAACTGCCTCTGGGCAACATGCAACGCCACCCAGCAATGAATGCTCACCACACCCTCACCACACCCTCACCACACCCTCACCACACCCTCACCATCACCACACCCTCACCACACCCTCACCACACCCTCACCATCACCCTCACCACACCCTCACCACACCCTCACCATCACCACACCCTCACCCTCACCACACCCTCACCACACCCTCACCACACCCTCACCATCACCCTCACCATCACCCTCACCACACCCTCACCATCACCCTCACCACACCCTCACCATCACCCTCACCACACCCTCACCACACCCTCACCACACCCTCACCATCACCCTCACCACACCCTCACCACACCATCACCACACCATCACCATCACCACACCCTCACCATCACCATCACCACACCCTCACCCTCACCACACCATCACCACACCCTCACCATCACCACACCCTCACCATCACCACACCCTCACCATCACCACACCATCACCATCACCACACCCTCACCATCACCACACCCTCACCCTCACCATCACCCTCACCACACCCTCACCATCACCACACCATCACCACACCCTCACCACACCCTCACCATCACCCTCACCACACCCTCACCACACCCTCACCACACCATCACCATCACCACACCCTCACCATCACCATCACCACACCCTCACCCTCACCACACCATCACCACACCCTCACCATCACCACACCCTCACCATCACCACACCATCACCATCACCACACCCTCACCACACCCTCACCATCACCACACCATCACCATCACCCTCACCATCACCACACCCTCACCACACCATCACCCTCACCCTCACCACACCCTCACCACACCCTCACCACACCATCACCCTCACCACACCCTCACCACACCCTCACCCTCACCATCACCATCACCCTCACCACACCCTCACCCTCACCATCACCACACCCTCACCATCACCACACCATCACCACACCATCACCACACCCTCACCACACCCTCACCACACCCTCACCACACCCTCACCCTCACCATCACCACACCCTCACCACACCCTCACCATAACCACACCCTCACCACACCCTCACCATCACCCTCACCACACCCTCACCACACCCTCACCACACCCTCACCACACCCTCACCATCACCCTCACCACACCCTCACCACACCATCACCACACCATCACCATCACCACACCCTCACCATCACCACACCCTAACCCTCACCACACCCTCACCATCACCACACCCTCACCATCACCACACCATCACCATCACCACACCCTCACCATCACCACACCATCACCATCACCCTCACCACACCCTCACCATCACCACACCATCACCACACCCTCACCACACCCTCACCATCACCCTCACCACACCCTCACCACACCCTCACCACACCCTCACCACACCCTCACCACACCATCACCACACCCTCACCATCACCATCACCACACCCTCACCCTCACCACACCATCACCACACCCTCACCATCACCACACCCTCACCATCACCACACCCTCACCATCACCACACCATCACCATCACCACACCCTCACCACACCATCACCCTCACCATCACCACACCCTCACCACACCATCACCCTCACCCTCACCACACCCTCACCACACCATCACCCTCACCACACCCTCACCACACCCTCACCATCACCATCACCCTCACCACACCCTCACCCTCACCACACCCTCACCCTCACCACACCCTCACCACACCCTCACCATCACCACACCATCACCACACCATCACCACACCATCACCACACCCTCACCACACCCTCACCACACCCTCACCACACCCTCACCATGGGTCCTGTTTAAGTTCCTGCTGATTTACCAGCGAATTGGTAGACCGGATAAGCCGTGGTGCAGGTGGACCACTTTGAATTGGTAAACTGGATAAGCATTGATAACTATGAATTGGTAGATCGGATAAGTTGCGAGTACTTTGAATTGGTAGACCGGATAAGTTGCGAGTACTTGGAATTGGTAGACCGGATAAGCCGTGGCAGTGGACCACTTTGAATTGGTAGACCGGATAAGCCGTGGTGGTGGACCACTTTGAATTGGTAGACCGGATAAGCCGTGGCGGGGGACCACTTTGAATTGGTAGACCGGATAAGCCGTGGCGGTGGACCATTTTGAATTGGTAGACCGGATAAGCAATGATCGGATAAGCTACGGGTACTTGGAATTGGTAGATCGGATAAGTTGGGAGTACTTGGAATTGGTAGACAGGATAAGCCACGGATGATTGGAATTGGTAGATTAGATAAGTTGTGCGTACTTTGAATTGTTAGACCGGATAAGCTAACGGTACTTTGAATTGGTAGATCGGATAAGCTACGGGTACTTTGAATTGGTAGATGGGATAAGCGAAGCCTGTCTCTGGGGTGGGGCGTGGTGGGTCACGTGACTTGCCTGCGCCCCGGGCGATGACGTCACTGCTCACACCGGAGTAGCCGGTAATGCACATTTACAAAGTGCACCCCATTAACACAGTGCACCCATTCACACAAATTGCACACATTTACAAAGTGCACCCATTTACATAGTGCACCCAATCACACACAGTGCACCCATTCACACAAATTGCACACATTTACATAGTGCACCCAATGAGACGTCGTGCACGCCACTTTTGCAATGGCTCCACCACCACCACCACCACCCCCACCACCCCCACCACCACCACCCCCACCATCACCACCCCCACCACCACCACCACCACCCCCACCACCACCACCACCCCCACCACCACCACCCCCACCACCACCACCCCCCACCATCACCACCCCCACCACCACCACCACCACCACCCCCACCACCCCCACCACCACCCCCACCACCACCACCACCCCCACCACCACCACCACCACCCCCACCACCACCCCTACCCCCACCACCACCCCCCCCACCACCCCCCCCACCACCACCACCACCCCCACCACCACCACCACCACCCCCACCACCACCGCCACCACCCCCACCACCACCACCCCCACCACCACCCCCACCACCACCACCACCACCCCCACCACCACCATCACCACCCCCACCACCACCACCACCACCCCCACCACCATCACCACCACCACCACCCCCACCACCACCACCACCCCCACCACCACCCCCACCACCACCACCCCCACCACCACCCCCCCCACCACCACCACCACCCCCCACCACCACCCCCCCCACCACCCCCCCCACCACCACCACCACCCCCACCACCACCACCCCCACCACCACCCCCACCCCCACCACCACCCCCACCACCACCACCACCACCCCCACCACCACCACCACCCCCACCACCACCACCACCCCCACCACCACCACCCCCACCACCACCCCCACCACCACCACCACCACCACCCCCACCACCACCACCCCCACCACCACCCCCACCACCACCACCACCCCCACCACCACCACCACCCCCACCACCACCACTGCTGTCTTTCCGACACACCTGTTCTTCACCTGAGGACGGCTGCTTGCGTTGTGGCCGAAACGTCGTCAGAATTATTTTATTATGTTTAATTTTTATTATTTCATAATTAAAAAAAAAACATAATAAAATGCGAGAATTGCGTTTTATTATGTTTTATTTATTTCATTATTCTTTTATTTCCCTTTCTGCGTGATGGCTTTACCGAAAGAACCGAGAAGATGAATCCCTGCAGTCACGAAAGCTTTAAATCGAAATTTTATTATGTTTTATTTTTATAATTTTATTATGTTTTCTTATTTTATTATTTTTTATTATTTTGGTTTATTTTTTATTATTTATTATGTTTTATTTTTATTATTTTATTATTTGAATCGAAACAAATTCCACCGCCACCGTTAACACGCGCGCCGACTGATGCTTTCATTGTTTTGCGATAACCCCGGGCGAGGCAAACACAAGATAAGATGAGAGGTCACGCAGCCGTCCAGCGCGCCAATTATCATCGTGTACCCATTTTACACAGCGACACGTCGGGTGGTGAGTCTGTGGGTCTCTGTGTGGTGAGTCTGTGGGTCTCTGTGGTGAGTCTGTGGGTCTCTGTGTGGTGAGTCTGTGGGTCTCTGTGGTGAGTCTGTGGGTCTCTGTGGTGAGTCTGTGGGTCTCTGTGGTGAGTCTGTGGGTCTCTGTGTGGTGAGTCTGTGGGTCTCTGTGGTGAGTCTGTGGGTCTCTGTGTGGTGAGTCTGTGGGTCTCTGTGGTGAGTCTGTTGGTCTCTGTGAGGTGGTGGTGAGTCTGTGGGTCTCTGTGGTGAGTCTGTGGGTCTCTGTGGTGAGTCTGTGGGTCTCTGTGGTGAGTCTGTGGGTCTCTGTGGTGAGTCTGTGGGTCTCTGTGTGGTGAGTCTGTGGGTCTCTGTGGTGAGTCTGTGGGTCTCTGTGTGGTGGTGAGTCTGTGGGTCTCTGTGTGGTGGTGAGTCTGTGGGTCTCTGTGTGGTGAGTCTGTGGGTCTCTGTGGTGAGTCTGTGGGTCTCTGTGGTGAGTCTGTGGGTCTCTGTGAGGTGGTGGTGAGTCTGTGGGTCTCTGTGGTGAGTCTGTGGGTCTCTGTGTGGTGAGTCTGTGGGTCTCTGTGGTGAGTCTGTGGGTCTCTGTGTGGTGAGTCTGTGGGTCTCTGTGGTGAGTCTGTGGGTCTCTGTGTGGTGAGTCTGTGGGTCTCTGTGGTGAGTCTGTGGGTCTCTGTGTGGTGAGTCTGTGGGTCTCTGTGGTGAGTCTGTGGGTCTCTGTGTGGTGAGTCTGTGGGTCTCTGTGGTGAGTCTGTGGGTCTCTGTGTGATGAGTCTGTGGGTCTCTGTGGTGAGTCTGTGGGTCTCTGTGGTGAGTCTGTGGGTCTCTGTGTGATGAGTCTGTGGGTCTCTGTGGTGAGTCTGTGGGTCTCTGTGGTGAGTCTGTGGGTCTCTGTGGTGAGTCTGTGGGTCTCTGTGTGGTGAGTCTGTGGGTCTCTGTGGTGAGTCTGTGGGTCTCTGTGTGATGAGTCTGTGGGTCTCTGTGGTGAGTCTGTGGGTCTCTGTGGTGAGTCTGTGGGTCTCTGTGTGATGAGTCTGTGGGTCTCTGTGGTGAGTCTGTGGGTCTCTGTGTGATGAGTCTGTGGGTCTCTGTGGTGAGTCTGTGGGTCTCTGTGGTGAGTCTGTGGGTCTCTGTGGTGAGTCTGTGGGTCTCTGTGTGGTGAGTCTGTGGGTCTCTGTGGTGAGTCTGTGGGTCTCTGTGGTGAGTCTGTGGGTCTCTGTGTGGTGAGTCTGTGGGTCTCTGTGGTGAGTCTGTGGGTCTCTGTGTGATGAGTCTGTGGGTCTCTGTGTGGTGAGTCTGTGGGTCTCTGTGGTGAGTCTGTGGGTCTCTGTGGTGAGTCTGTGGGTCTCTGTGTGGTGAGTCTGTGGGTCTCTGTGGTGAGTCTGTGGGTCTCTGTGTGATGAGTCTGTGGGTCTCTGTGGTGAGTCTGTGGGTCTCTGTGGTGAGTCTGTGGGTCTCTGTGGTGAGTCTGTGGGTCTCTGTGTGGTGAGTCTGTGGGTCTCTGTGGTGAGTCTGTGGGTCTCTGTGTGATGAGTCTGTGGGTCTCTGTGGTGAGTCTGTGGGTCTCTGTGGTGAGTCTGTGGGTCTCTGTGGTGAGTCTGTGGGTCTCTGTGTGATGAGTCTGTGGGTCTCTGTGGTGAGTCTGTGGGTCTCTGTGGTGAGTCTGTGGGTCTCTGTGGTGAGTCTGTGGGTCTCTGTGTGGTGAGTCTGTGGGTCTCTGTGGTGAGTCTGTGGGTCTCTGTGTGGTGAGTCTGTGGGTCTCTGTGGTGAGTCTGTGGGTCTCTGTGAGGTGGTGGTGAGTCTGTGGGTCTCTGTGTGGTGAGTCTGTGGGTCTCTGTGAGGTGGTGGTGAGTCTGTGGGTCTCTGTGTGGTGAGTCTGTGGGTCTCTGTGAGGTGGTGGTGAGTCTGTGGGTCTCTGTGTGGTGAGTCTGTGGGTCTCTGTGGTGAGTCTGTGGGTCTCTGTGAGGTGGTGGTGAGTCTATGGGTCTCTGTGTGGTGAGTCTATGGGTCTCTGTGTGGTGG
>NW_027620664.1:17500-50000 GCF_964198595.1 Lampetra fluviatilis | reverse complement strand
TCTGTGTGTGTGTGTGCCTGTGTGTGTCTGTGTGTGTGTGTGTGACTGTGTGTGTCTGTGACCATTATCTTCAACCGGTCATGCGCCTACTCTAGGTCGACTCAGCCTCAAATGAGTACCTGGTGTAGTGGTGGTGTAGTGGGCCTGGTGGTGATGGTGGTGTAGTGGTGGTGGTGGTGGTGTAGTGGTGGTGGTGTAGTGATGGTGGTGTAGTGGTGGTGTAGTGGGCGTGGTGGTGATGGTGGTGTAGTGGTGGTGGTGGTGGTGGTGTAGTGGTGGTGGTGTAGTGGTGGTGGTGTAGTGGGCGTGGTGGTGATGGTGGTGTAGTGGTGGTGGTGGTGGTGGTGTAGTGATGGTGGTGTAGTGATGGTGGTGTAGTGGTGGTGTAGTGGGCGTGGTGGTGATGGTGGTGTAGTGGTGGTGGTGGTGGTGTAGTGGTGGTGGTGGTGTAGTGGTGGTGGTGTAGTGGTGGTGGTGTAGTGGTGGTGGTGGTGGTGTAGTGGTGGTGGTGTAGTGGTGGTGGTGTAGTGGGCGTGGTGGTGATGGTGGTGTAGTGGTGGTGGTGGTGGTGTAGTGGTGGTGGTGTAGTGATGGTGGTGTAGTGGTGGTGGTGGCGATGGTGGTGTAGTGGTGGTGGTGTAGTGGTGGTGGTGTAGTGGTGGTGGTGTAATGGTGGTGGTGTAGTGGTGGTGGTGGTGATGGTGGTGTAGTGGTGGTGGTGTAGTGGTGGTGGTGTAGTGATGGTGGTGTAGTGGTGGTGGTGGCGATGCTGGTGTAGTGGTGGTGGTGTAGTGGTGGTGGTGTAGTGGTGGTGGTGTAGTGGTGGTGGTGGTGATGGTGGTGGTGATGGTGGTGTAGTGGTGGTGGTGGTGGTGTAGTGGTGGTGGTGTAGTGGTGGTGGTGTAGTGGTGGTGGTGATGGTGGTGTAGTGGTGGTGGTGTAGTGGTGGTGGTGGTGATGGTGGTGTAGTGGTGGTCGCGGTAGTAGAGGTGGTAGTAGAGGTGGTGGTGGTAGAGGTGGTGGTGGTGGTAGAGGTAGTGGTGGTGGTAGAGGTGGTTGTGGTGGTAGAGGTGGTTGTGGTGGTAGAGGTGGTTGTGGTGGTGGTTGTAGAGGTGGTGGTTGTGGTGGTAGAGGTGGTTGTGGTGGTGGTAGAGGTGGTTGTGGTGGTGATGGTGGTGTAGTGGTGGTGGTGGTAGAGGTGATGGTGGTGGTGATGGTGGTGGTCGTGTAGTGGTGGTGGTGTAGTGGTGGTGGTGGTGGTGGTAGAGGTGGTTGTGGTGGTAGAGGTGGTGGTGGTGGTAGAGGTGGTTGTGGTGGTGATGGTGGTGGTAGTGGTGATGGTCGTGTAGTGGTGGTGATGATAGTGGTGGTGGTGGTGCTGGCCACCCCCCCCCTCTGTGTGTAGCCACAGTGCCGGTAGCCTTCATAGACGCTGCTGCTGCCACTCGCGACAAACAGCACTTGCCCCTGCAGCCCTGCTAGAGGCTACCTGGGGGAGCTTTGCCTGTGTCTCAGAACTTGCCCCTGCAGCCCTGCTTGAGGCTACCTGGGGGAGCTTTGTCTTTATTTAGATGTAAATAGATATATTATGGGTGTGTCTGTGTGCGTGTCAGTGTGTGTGTGTCTGTGTGTCTGAGTGTGTCAGTGTGTGTGTGTCTGTGTGTGTGTGTCTGTGTGTATGTATGTCAGTGTGTGTGTGTCTGTGTGTCAGTGTGTATGTCAGTGTGTGCGTGTCAGTGTATGAGCGTGTGTGTGTCAGTGTGTGTGTGTCTGTGTCTGTGTGTCTGTGTGTCTGTGTGTCAGTGTGTGTGTGTGTCAGTGTGTCACTGTGTGTGTGTCTGTGTGTCAGTGTGTGTGTGTCTGTGTGTCAGTGTGTATGTCAGTGTGTGCGTGTCAGTGTATGAGCGTGTGTGTGTGTCAGTGTGTGTGTGTCTGTGTGTCAGTGTGTATGTCAGTGTGTGTGTGTCTGTGTGTCAGTGTGTATGTCAGTGTGTGCGTGTCAGTGTATGAGCGTGTGTGTGTATGTGTGTCAGTGTGTGTGTGTCAGTGTGTGTGTGTCAGTGTGTGTGTGTCTGTGTGTGTGTGTCTGTGTGTCAGTGTGTCAATGTGTGTGTGTCTGTGTGTCAGTGTGTGTGTGTCTGTGTCAGTGTGTATGTCAGTGTGTGTGTGTCAGTGTGTGTGTGTATGTCAGTGTGTGTGTGTCTGTGTCAGTGTGTGTGTGTATGTACGTCAGTGTGTGTGTGTCTGTGTGTCAGTGTGTGTGTGTCTGTGTGTCTGTGTGTATGTCAGTGTGTGTGTGTCTGTGTGTCAGTGTGTGTGTGTCTGTGTGTCTGTGTGTGTGTGTCAGTGTGTGTGTGTCAGTGTGTCTGTGTGTGTGTCAGTGTGTATGTGTCTGTGTGTCAGTGTGTGTGTGTCTGTGTGTATGTCAATGTGTGTGTGTCTGTGTGTCAATGTGTGTGTGACTGTGTGTCTGTGTGTGTGTGTCAGTGTGTGTGTGTCAGTGTGTCTGTGTGTGTGTCAGTGTGTGTGTGTCTGTGTGTCAGTGTGTGTGTCTGTGTGTCTGTGTGTATGTCAGTGTGTGTGTGTCAGTGTGCGTATGTACGTCAGTGTGTGTGTGTCTGTGTGTCTGTGTGTATGTCAGTGTGTGTGTGTCAGTGTATGTATGTATGTCAGTGTGTGTGTGTCTGTGTGTGTGTCATTGTGTGTATGTCAGTGTGTGTGTGTCTGTGTGTCAGTGTGTCAATGTGTGTGTGTGTCAGTGTGTCTGTGTGTGTGTCAGTGTGTGTGTGTATGTATGTCAGTGTGTGTGTGTCTGAGTGTGTGTGTGTATGTCAGTGTGTCAGTGTGTGTGTCAGTGTGTGTGTATGTCAGTGTGTGTGTGTGTCTGTGTGTGTGTGTCAGTGTGTCAGCGTGTGTGTGTCAGTGTGTGTGTGCCTGTGTGTGTGTCATTGTGTGTGTGTCTGTCAATGTGTGTGTGTCAGTGTGTGTGTCAGTGTGTGTGTGTCAGTGTGTGTGTGTGTCTGTGTCAGTTTGTCAGTGTGTGTGTGTGTCAGTGTGTCAGCGTGTGTGTGTCAGTGTGTGTGTGTGTGTCAGTGTGTCAGTGTGTGTGTCAGTGTGTGTGTCAGTGTGTGTGTGTCAGTGTGTGTGTGTCAGTGTGTGTGTGTGTCAGTGTGTGTGTGTGTCAGTGTGTGTGTGTCTGTGTCAGTGTGTCAGTGTGTGTGTGTCAGTGTGTCAGCGTGTGTGTGTCAGTGTGTGTGTGTGTCAGTGTGTGTGTGTCAGTGTGTGTGTGTGTCAGTGTGTGTGTGTCACTGCATGCCCAAGCAGCTTCTGTTTGACCGGATCGAGGGGGCTAAACGGGCGCGGCACGGTGTAGAGAAGAGATGGGTGAGTGAGTGGGTGAGTGAGTGGATGAGTGGGTGAGTGAGTGGGTGGGTGAGTGGGTGAGTGGGTGGGTGAGTGGATGAGTGGATGAGTGAGTGGTGTGTGAGTGGATGGGTGAGTAGGTAGGTGAGTGAGTGGGTGAGTGAGTGGGTGAGTGATAGGTGAGTGGGTGAGTGATAGGTGAGTGAGTGAGTGGGTGAGTGAGTGGGTGAGTGAGTGACACGGGCTACAGAAGAGATGGAGTGATGGGTGAGTGAGTGGGTGAGTGAGTGATAGGTGAGTGAGTGGGTGGGTGAGTGGGTGAGTGATAGGTGAGTGGGTGAGTGAGTGGGTGAGTGAGTGGGTGAGTGACACGGGCTAGAGAAGAGATGGAGTGATGTGGTACAGGAGGACGTGGAGCTGAGTGGACTTGCCGATGACTGGTACCAGCGGTGTCAAGATCGGCCTCAGTGGAGGAGGCTCGTGAAGGACGCTCCTGGGCAGTGCCAGGCTAGGTGCACTGTGAGGCTACTGGGCAGTTGGAGGCAGTCGCCCTCCAACAACAACGGAGGGCGGAGGAGCGACGCTCACAACAACGAGCGGAGCGCCGGGTGGCTAAAGCACAGCAAGTTGGCACAGTAGGGGGCACAGGTGGCGCATCAGCCAGTCATCTCGGTCATCTCGGTCAGTCGACCCGTGGCACCTGGGTCTGCCCCGTGACCTCCTGCCAGCGGGCGTTCGACACTTCACGTGGCCTCAAGGTGCACATGGCCTGGCACAAGCGTCGTGGTGACGTCACCGCCACTTAGTGTTGTTGTTGTGTGTAGGTGCGTGGGTGTGTAGGTGTGTAGGTGTGTGTGTGTAGGTGTGTGTGTGTGGGTGTGTGTGTGTAGGTGTGTGTGTGTGTGTAGGTGTGTTTGTGTGTTTAGGTGTGTGGGTGTGTAGGTGTGTGTGTGTAGGTGTGTGTGTGTAGGTGTGTGTGTTAGTGTGTGTAGCTGTGTGTAGGTGTGTGTGTGTAGGTGTGTTTGTGTGTGTAGGTGTGTTTAGGTGTGTGGGTGTGTAGGTGTGTGTGTGTAGGTGTGTGTAGGTGTGTGTGTGGGTGTGTGTAGGTGTGTGTGTGTGTGGTGTGTGTGTTAGTGTGTGTAGGTGTGTGTAGGTGTGTGGTGTGTGTGTGTGTTAGTGTGTGTAGGTGTGTGTAGGTGTGTGTGTGTGTGTGGTGTGTGTGTTAGTGTGTGTAGGTGTGTGTAGGTGTGTGTGTGTGTGTGGTGTGTGTGTTAGTGTGTGTAGGTGTGTGTAGGTGTGTGTGTGTGTGTCTGTGTGACCTGCTACAGCTGGAATGTATTGTGGTCACAAGAATGCAGTTGGTATGTGGCCATGTGTATGTGAGTGTGTGTGTGAGTGTGTGTGAGTGTGTGTGAGTGTGTGTGTATGTGAGTGTGTGTGTGAGTTAGTGTGTGAGTGTGTGTGTGAGTTAGTGTGTGTGTGTATGTGAGTGTGTGTGAGTGTGTGTGTGAGTTAGTGTGTGTGTGAGTGTGTGTGAGTGTGTGTGTGAGTTAGTGTGTGTGTGTATGTGAGTGTGTATGTGAGTGTGTGTGTATGTGAGTGTGTGTGTGAGTGTGTGTGAGTGTGTGTGTGTGTGAGTGTGTGTGTGTGTGAGTGTGTGTGAGTGTGTATGTGAGTGTGTGTGTGAGTGTGTATGTGAGTGTGTATGTGAGTGTGTATGTGAGTTAGTGTGTGTGTGTATGTGAGTGTGTATGTATGTGAGTGTGTGTGAGTGTGTGTGTGAGTTAGTGTGTGTGTGTATGTGAGTGTGTGTGTATGTGAGTGTGTGTGTGAGTGTGTATGTGAGTGTGTATGTGAGTTAGTGTGTGAGTTAGTGTGTGTGTGTATGTGAGTGTGTGTGTGTGTGAGTGTGTGAGTTAGTGTGTGAGTTAGTGTGTGTGTGTATGTGAGTGTGTATGTGAGTGTGTGTGTATGTGAGTTAGTGTGTGTGTGTATGTGAGTGTGTATGTGAGTGTGTGTGTGTGTGTATGTGAGTGTGTGTGAATGTGTGAGTTAGTGTGTGTGTGTGTATGTGAGTTAGTGTGTGTGTGTGTATGTGTGTGTGTATGTGAGTGTGTGTGAGTTAGTGTGTGAGTTAGTGTGTGTGTGTATGTGAGTGTGTGTATGTGAGTGTGTATGTGAGTTAGTGTGTGTGTGTGTGTGTGAGTGTGTGTGTATGTGAGTGTGTGTGTATGTGAGTGTGTGAGTTAGTGTGTGTGTGTATGTGAGTGTGTGTGAGTGTGTATGTGAGTGTGTGAGTTAGTGTGTGTGTGTATGTGAGTTAGTGTGTGTGTGTATGTGAGTGTGTGTATGTGAGTGTGTATGTGAGTTAGTGTGTGTGTGTGTGTGAGTGTGTGTGTATGTGAGTGTGTGTGTATGTGAGTGTGTGAGTTAGTGTGTGTGTGTATGTGAGTGTGTGTGAGTGTGTATGTGAGTGTGTGAGTTAGTGTGTGTGTGTATGTGAGTTAGTGTGTGTGTGTATGTGAGTGTGTATGTGAGTGTGTGAGTGTGTGTGTGAGTTAGTGTGTGTGTGTATGTGAGTGTGTATGTGAGTGTGTGTGTGTGTGTATGTGAGTGTGTGTGGGTGTGTGAGTTAGTGTGTGTGTGTGTATGTGAGTTAGTGTGTGTGTGTGTATGTGAGTGTGTATGTGAGTGTGTATGTGAGTGTGTATGTGAGTGTGTGTGTATGTGAGTGTGTATGTGAGTGTGTATGTGAGTGTGTATGTGAGTGTGTGTGTGAGTGTGTGTGAGTGTGTGTGTGAGTGTGTATGTGAGTGTGTATGTGAGTTAGTGTGTGTGTGTATGTGAGTGTGTGTGTATGTGAGTGTGTGTGAGTGTGTGTGTGAGTTAGTGTGTGAGTTAGTGTGTGTATGTGAGTGTGTGTGTGAGTGTGTGTGTATGTGAGTGTGTATGTGAGTGTGTATGTGTGTGTGTATGTGAGTGTGTATGTGTGTGTGTATGTGTGTGTGTATGTGTGTGTATGTGTGTGTGTATGTGTGTGTATGTGTGTGTGTATGTGTGTGTGCGTGTGTGTGTGTATGTGTGTGTATGTGTGTGTGTGGGGAGCGGTGGGTGTAGTGGTTAGCGCGCTGCGCTATGAACCCGGCGACCCGGGTTCGATTCCCGCTCACCGCCAACACCACCACCACAGTGACAGCGATTATCTAAACCGCTCCTGGGCCTCCCCTAGGTCGACTCAGCCTCAAATGAGTACCTGGTGCGGTGTGTCGTAAACATCGTCACTGGGGAGACAAAGGCGGCCGGGCGTGGTGGTGGTGCTAGCCACCCACCCCCTCTGTGTGTAGCCACAGTGCCGGTAACCTTCATAGGCACTGCTACTCGCTGCCAGCACTTGCCCCTACAGCCCTGCCAGAGGCTACCTGGGGGAGCTTTGTCTGTGTCTCAGCACTTGCCCCTGCAGCCCTGCCAGAGGCTACCTGGGGGAGCTCTGTCTGTATCTCAGCACTTGCCCCTGCAGCCCTGCCAGAGGCTACCTGGGGGAGCTCTGTCTGTATCTCAGCACTTGCCCCTACAGCCCTGCTAGAGGCTACCTGGGGGAGCATTGTCTGTGTCTCAGCACTTGCCCCTACAGCCCTGCCAGAGGCTACCTGGGGGAGCATTGTCTGTGTCTCTGCACTTGCCCCTGCAGCCCTGCCAGAGGCTACCTGGGGGAGCTTTGTCTGTGTCTCAGCACTTGCCCCTACAGCCGTGCCAGAGGCTACCTGGGGGAGCATTGTCTGTGTCTCAGCACTTGCCCCGACAGCCCTGCCAGAGGCTACCTGGGGGAGCATTGTCTGTGTCTCAGCACTTGCCCCTGCAGCCGTGCCAGAGGCTACCTGGGGGAGCTTTGTCTGTGTCTCAGCACTTGCCCCTACAGCCGTGCCAGAGGCTACCTGGGGGAGCTTTGTCTGTGTCTCAGCACTTGCCCCTGCAGCCCTGCCAGAGGCTACCTGGGGGAGCTTTGTCTGTGTCTCAGCATTTGCCCCTACAGCCCTGCTAGAGGCTACCTGGGGGAGCTTTCTCTTTGCTTCCGTGTGTATATGATGGTACTGTACTCATATCCCATAACCCGATCCCATAACCCGATCCCATAACCCACGCCAGAGGTCGCAACCGGGTACCCGATACCCGTACCCTACACGATACCCGGCTACCCGTACCCGGCCGGGTACGGGTACCCGTTTGCGACCCTGGTGCGGCCGGGTACGGGTAGGCCGTGAGTCACTGGGTGAGTCACCGTGATTGTCACTCATTTCCCACTCGTCTTGTCTCTTCTCACAATTCAAGTTCCTAGAATCAACCCACCCGCGCCTGCAACGTGGCTTCATCCCAGAGGTCGCAATCGGGTACCCGATACCCGTACCCTACCCGATACCCGGCCGGGTACGGGTACCCGGTTGCGACCCTGGTGCGGCCGGGTACGGGTGCGGGTAAGGAATCAAAACCCGTTTGTGACCTCTGACCCACGCTCTATCCCCTATCCAAGACACTAACCCGTTGCCCTCGGCTGCCACCGCAGACGCTGCCACCATCTCCTGCGCAAGGGGCCAGCGCTTCGTCAGCTCGCCAGCTGGTCATCTAGTCAGCTGGTCATCTAGTCAGCTGGTCATCTAATCATCTCGCCAGCTGGTCATCTAGTCATCTGGTCAGCGAGTGGGTAACGATGGGTAAGAAGAAGCCAGGAAAGAAGGCCGAAGAGGGAGGGGCGGCCGCAGCGGAGGCGGGGGCAGCCGGCCAGGCCAAGGGGCAGGGCGAGGGGCAGGCCAAGGGGCAGGGCGAGGGGCAGCCCAAGGGGCAGGCCGAGGGCCAGGCCAAGGGGCAGGGCGGCCACGGGGACGACCACGGCAAGGGGCAGCCCAAGTGTGGAGGAGGTGGAGGAGGTGGTGGAGGTCCCGCGGAGAAGAAGCCTCAGCAGGAGAAAGGCAAAGGTCACGGCACCGAGGGGGGCAAAGGTCACGGCGAGGCAAGCAAAGGTCACGGCGAGCCGGGCAAAGGTCAGGTCGAGCCGGGCAAAGGTCACGGCGAGCCGGGTAAAGGTCACGGCGAGGCAGGCAAAGGTCACGGCGAGCTGGGTAAAGGCCACGGCGAGGCGGGCAAAGGTCATGGAGAGGCGGGCAAAGGTCACGGCGAGACGGGCAAAGGTCACGGCGAGCCAGGCAAAGGTCACGGCGAGCCAGGCAAAGGTCACGGCGAAGCGGGCAAAGGTCACGGCACCGAGGCGGGCAAAGGTCACGGCGAGGGGGGCAAAGGTCACGGCACCGAAGCGGGCAAAGGTCACGGCACCGAAGCGGGCAAAGGTCACCACGGCGATGGGGGCAAAGGTCACCACGGCGAGCACGGCAAGGTGCCGCAGGAGCAGGCCAAGGGCCACGGGGGGAAGAAGGAGCCCAAGGCGGCCGGGACGGCTTCCCACGCCGTCAAGAAGCAGAAGTCCGCCGACAAGCAGCAGCCGCTGCCGGAGCCCGCGCCGGTGACGGCCGCCGCCGTTGCCGCCGTTGCCGCCGCCGGCGAGACTCAGAAGGGGCAGCCGGTCGACGTCGTCGTCGGCGGTGGCAGCGGTGGGATGTCCGATGCCGATCTCCTGGGAGGACCGGAGCCGGGCCCAGCGGCTCCCGGCCCTCCCGGCGGCAAGCCCCAGCCGCAGGCCTCGCTCGACCTGGGCGGCCTGGACTTCGACGCGCCGCCGCCCGACGTGGACTGGAGCGCCGGGGGGACGGCGACGGCCGTCAAGGAGGGGCAGGTGAAGAAGGAGGACTTCGTGCCACTCGTCGTCAAGGAGGGCGGGGCCGGGACCGCCAAGTGCGGCGGTAAGGCCGCCGTGGACGACGGCAAAGGGCCGAAGAAATCCGGTGCCGCTGAGAAACCGGCGGCGTCTGCTGCAGTGGCTCAGGCGGCTCAGGTAGCCCAGGGGGTTCAGGCGGCTCAGGTAGCCCAGGGTGCCGGGTCGGCTGTCTCCGGAGGGGGCATGTCCGACGCCGATCTTCTGGGCGGACCGACCGCGGCTGCTCCGGTGGCTCCTCCCAAGCCGCAGGCCGGGACGGACCTGGGCGGCCTGGACTTCGACGCGCCGCCGCGGGACGTGGACTGGAGCGCCGGGGGGACTGCGACTGCCGTCAAGGAGAAGGAGGCCAAGAAGGAGGCCTTTGTGCCGCTCGTCGTCAAGGAAGGCGAAGAGGCCAGGGGGGGGTCCCGGCGGAGGCGGCGGCGGCGGCGGCGGCGGGAGGCCCAAAGACGGAGGGGTGACGGCCTCCTGCCCGGCCCCCAAGTCAGTGCCGCTCACCAAACTGGAGCCCGCCCTCCTGGCCAAGTCTTCGGAGCCTCCGGCAAAATCTGGCGCTCCTCCTTTTGCTGCTTCTTCTTTGGCCAAAACGCCTTCGGAGCCTCCGGCAAAATCCGGCGCTCCTCCTCCGCCTTGTGCTGCTGCTGCTGCTTCTTTGGCCAAACCGTCCTCGGAGCCTCAGCCCAAGAAGCCCTCAGCCTCCTCCGTCTCCTCCTCCGTCGCTGCGGCGACCGAGCCTCAACTCAAGGCCTCGGCGTGCCAGGTCAAGTTGGCGACGGCACCGGTGCCGGTGGTGCCGCCCCAGCAGAAGCCGATGTCCTGCGTCCCCCCGGCAAAACCGTTCTCCTCCGGCGGCCCGGCGCAGGGCATCTCCGATTCGGACCTCTTCGGCGGCGTCGTTCAACCGACCCCGGCGCCCGCCGCCAAGGTGCAGACGCCTCCCGCCTGCGAGCTGTCGGCCAAACCGACGGCAACACCGACGGCTACCGTGGCTACGGTAGTGCCCGACCAGACCCAGCAGCAGCAGCAGCAGCAGAAGGGCGTCCAGGCCGGCCTCTCAGCAGGAGCCTCCCTTCCGGGGGCAGCCGCGGCCGCCGGTCCAGGCGAGGCCCAGGCTTCGGCCCGGCCCGCTCAGCCGCCCCTGCAGCCCCTGCAGCCACTGCCGCCGCCGTCGCCGGGAATTTCTGACGACGACCTTTTCGGCATCGCGCCCGACCCTCCGGCCGGGCCTCCGGTTGGGCCTCCGGCGGGCCCGCCGGCATGTCCTGGCGGCCCTGCCGGCCAGGCTTCGGCCGGCGCCTACGACGACCTGGGCCTGGACTTCGACCGTCCCGCCCCGGACGTCGACTGGTCGGCCAGCGGCAAGCCCCTCGTCAAGGAGCAGGAGATCAAGGCGACCGTCTACATCCCTCTGGTGGACGACGAGGACGTTGGCGGTGGTGGCGGTGGTGGGGCGGCCGTACCAGGGGCGGTGAAAGGGGCGGTGGTAGCCGTACCAGGGGCGGTGAAAGGGGCGGCAAGAGCCGTACCAGGGGCGGTGAAAGGGGCGGTGGTAGCCGTACCAGGGGCGGTGAAAGGGGCGGCAGTAGCCGTACCAGGGGCGGTGAAAGGGGCGGTGGTAGCCGTACCAGGGGCGGTGAAAGGGGCGGTGGTAGAGGTGCCAGGGGCGGTGAAAGGGGCGGTGGTAGCCGTACCAGGGGCGGTGAAAGGGGCGGTGGTAGCCGTACCAGGGGCGGTGAAAGGGGCAGCGGTAGAGGTGCCAGGGGCGGTGAAAGGGGCGGTGGTAGCCGTACCAGGGGCGGTGAAAGGGGCAGCGGTAGAGGTGCCAGGGGCGGTAAAAGGGGCGGTGGTAGCCGTACCAGGGGCGGTGAAAGGGGCAGCGGTAGAGGTGCCAGGGGCGGTGAAAGGGGGAACACCAGCAGCAGCAGCAGCAGGATCAGCAACAGCAGCAGCAGCAACAGCAGCAGCAGCAGGAGGAGGAGGGTCAGCGAAGGAGTCGGAAGGGAAAAAGGCGAAATGAGAGCTGAGATGGCGATGGGTGATTGTGTGCCGGGGTGTTGCCTTGCGACTGGCTGTGCGCACACACACACAGCTACACACACAGCTACACACACACACAGCTACACACACAGCTACACACTAACACACAGCTACACACACTAACACACACACAGCTACACACACACACACACCTACACACACAGCTACACAGACTAACACACACACAGCTACACACACACACGCACACCTACACACACAGCTACACAGACTAATACACTAACACACACACACACACCTACACACTAACACACACACATCTACACACACCTACACCTCCAAACATACACACACACCTACACACACCTACACACACACATACACCTACACACACACCTACACACACACAAACCTACACACACCTAAACACACACACACCTACACCTACACACACCTACACACACACACCACACACCTACACACACACACACCTACATACACACACTAACACACACACCTGTACACACACACACTAACACACACACAGCTACACACACACACACACACCTACACACACAGCTACACAGACTAACACACTAACACACACACACACCTACACACACCTACACACTAACACACACACATCTACACACACCTACACCTCCAAACATACACACACACCTACACACACACACCTATACACACACACACACACACACCTACACACACACCTACACACACCTACACACACACAAACCTACACACACCTACACACACCTACACACACACCACACACCTACACACACACCTACACACCTACATACACACACTAACACACACACACCTGTACACACACCTACACCTCCAAACATGCGCACACACACCTACACACACACACCTACACACACACAAACCTACACACACCTACACCTACACACACCTACACCCACACCTACACACACACACACCTACACACACCTACACACCTCTACACACCTACACACACACCTACACACACACACCTACATACACACACTAACACACACACACCTGTACACACACACACCTACACACACACACCTACACACACACACCTACATACACACACCTACACACTAACACACACCTACACACTAACACACACACCTACACACTAACACACACACCTACACACACACACCTACACACACACACCGACACACACACCTACACACACACCTACACCTCCAAACATACACATACACCTACACACACACACCTACAAACACACCTACACACTAACACACACACTAACACACACCTACACACACACTACACACACACACCTCTACACACCGGGTCGCCATTGGGGTGGGGGGTGGTGGGGGTGTGGTGCGCGTGACGCATGTTTACAGGGAAGGGGGGGGCGGAGCCACCAGACACGCCCATGTCCATATATGGACATGGGCGTGGCCATGATGGGGCACGTGACGTAGCCGAGGCGTGGTCTGGGCGTAGCCTGCGTTGTGGGCGTGGCCTGGATGACGTAGGTGGCGCGTTAATGGGCGTGGCTTATTGGTCCCCGGGTTACGGAAGGCGGTTACGTATGTCGGGAAGTCGGACAAAATTTTGACAATACAAAGATCCCCCAGGTAGCCTCAAGCAGGGCTGCAGGGGCAAGTGCTGAGACACAGACAGAGCTCGCCCAGGTAGCCTCTAGCAGGGCTGCAGGGGCAAGTGCTGAGACACAGACAAAGATCCCCCAGGTAGCCTCTAGCAGGCTGCAGGGGCAAGTGCTGAGACACACAGACAAAGATCCCCCAGGTAGCCTCTAGCAGGGCTGCAGGGGCAAGTGCTGAGACACAGACAGAGCTCCCCCAGGTAGCCTCTAGCAGGGCTGCAGGGGCAAGTGCTGAGACACAGACAGAGCTCGCCCAGGTAGCCTCTAGCAGGGCTGTAGGGGCAAGTGCCCTGGCGTTAACTACACCACCACCACTACACAAGGTACTCATTTGAGGCTGAGTCGACCTAGGGGAGGCTCGGGTACCGGTTCAGATAATCGCTGTCATTGGGGTTGTTGGTCGTGAGCGGGAATCGAACTCGGGTCGCCGGGTTCGTAGCGCAGCGTAGCGCGAAACCACTACTACACTACACTATACACTACTACACTATACACTACTACACTACACTATACACTACTACACTATACACTACTACACTACACTATACACTACTACACTATACACTACTACACTATACACTACTACACTACACTATACACTACACACAGACACACACACAGTGACACACACGCACACACAGGTACACACACACAGTGACACACACACACAGTGACACACACAGTGACACACACACACAGTGACACACACAGTGACACACACAAAGACACACACACAGTGACACACACAAAGACACACACACAGTGACACACACAGTGACACACACACACACAGTGAAACACAGACACACAACGACACACACAGACACACACAAAGACACATACACACAGTGACACACACAGACACACACACACACAGTGACACACACAGTGACACACACACACACAGACAGACACACACACACAGTGACACACACACACACACACAGACACACAGACACACACACAGACACACACACAGACACACACAGTGACACACACACACAGACACACACACACAGACACACACAGTGACACACACACACAGACACACACAGTGACACACACACACAGACACACACACAGTGACACACACACACAGACACACAGACACACACACAGACACACACACACAGACACACACAGTGACACACACAGACACACACATACACACACAGACACACACAGTGACACACACAGACACACACACACACATACACACACACGCATGATTTTCTTATTTGCTGCTGCTGCTGCCTTTCTAGGTGGGGGTCACGTGGGTCACTCGGGGTATGGATGTGGTAGTACGCCAATATGGCCACCGCCCGTGACGTCACACCACCCCCCTTACCCCTCCCCCCACACACACACTCCTAATCATAAGCAATAATTAACTATGCAATTGTCAAATCGCAATAATTTTCATCAACCCTTTGCTATTTTGCGACATTATTATTAATGAGTGGCCATCTTGGGTAGGGGTGGGTGGTCGTGCGCCATCTTGGGTAGGGTAGTCGTGCGCCATCTTAGATGGGGAGGGGGGGAAAGGTGCATGTGGGCTGTACCGCCATCTTGGGTGGGGGTTGCATGTCGATTGGGCCGCCATCTTGGGTGGGGGTTGCATGTCGGTTGGGACGCCATCTTGGCCATAGGGCAACCACCCCCTGGGCGGGCGCCATCTTGGTCAAGGATAAGCACGCCCTGAGCGGGCGCCATCTTGGTCAAGGGTAACCCCCTCCCCTCGGGCGCCATCTTGGTGTTGTTGATCAGCTGTTACTGTGTGGTTGTTGTTGTTGGTGGTGGTGACGGTAGCAGGTTTGGATCGCTTTAACTTGGTGACTGTATTTTGTTTTTTTTTTTGGGGGGGGGGGGGACCCCCCCCGGGTCAATTATATTTCGTGTTCGAGACGCAAAGTGTGGCTCTATTGTGACGTCACCAATAAACAAATCCGTGCACCAATCCGGTGTGGGTGTGGGTGGGTGAGTGAGTGTGAGTGAGTGTGTGAGCGAGTGAGTGTGTGAGTGTATGAGTGAGTGAGTGTATGAGTGAGTGTATGAGTGAGTGAGTGTATGAGTGAGTGTGTGAGTGTGTGAGTGAGTGTATGAGTGAGTGAGTGAGTGTATGAGTGAGTGAGTGTGTGAGTGAGTGAGTGAGTGTATGAGTGAGTGAGTGTATGAGTGAGTGTGTGAGTGTGTGAGTGAGTGTATGAGTGAGTGAGTGAGTGTATGAGTGAGTGAGTGTATGAGTGAGTGTATGAGTGAGTGAGTGTATGAGTGAGTGTATGAGTGAGTGAGTGTATGAGTGAGTGTGTGAGTGTGTGAGTGAGTGTATGAGTGAGTGAGTGAGTGTATGAGTGAGTGAGTGTGTGAGTGAGTGAGTGAGTGTATGAGTGAGTGAGTGTGTGTATGAGTGTGTGTGTGTAAGTCAGTGAGTGTATGAGTGAGTGTGAGTGTGTGAGTGTGTGAGTGTATGAGTGAGTGTATGAGTGAGTGAGTGAGTGTATGAGTGAGTGAGTGTATGAGTAAGTGTATGAGTGAGTGACTGACTGACTGAGTGAGTGTATGAGTGAGTGTATGAGTGAGTGTATGAGTGAGTGTATGAGTGAGTGAGTGAGTGTGTGAGTGAGTGTATGAGTGAGTGTATGAGTGAGTGTATGAGTGAGTGTATGAGTGAGTGAGTGTATGAGTGAGTGTATGAGTGAGTGAGTGAGTGTATGAGTGAGTGAGTGTGTGAGTGTATGAGTGTATGTGTGAGTGAGTGTATGAGTGAGTGAGTGTATGAGTGAGTGAGTGTATGAGTGAGTGAGTGTATGAGTGAGTGAGTGTATGAGTGAGTGAGTGTATGAGTGAGTGAGTGTATGAGTGAGTGAGTGTATGAGTGAGTGAGTGTATGAGTGAGTGAGTGTATGAGTGAGTGAGTGTATGAGTGAGTGAGTGTATTAGTGAGTGAGTGTATGAATGAGTGAGTGTATGAGTGAGTGAGTGTATGAGTGAGTGAGTGTATGAGTGAGCGAGTGTATGAGTGAGTGTGTGAGTGTATGAGTGAGTGTATGAGTGAGTGAGTGTATGAGAGAGTGAGTGTATGAGTGAGTGAGTGTGTGTGTGTGAGTGAGTGTGTGTGTGAGTGAGTGTGTGAGTGTGTAAGTCAGTGAGTGTATGAGTGAGTGTGAGTGAGTGTATGAGTGAGTGAGTGTATGAGTGAGTGAGTGTATGAGTGAGTGAGTGTATGAGTGAGTGTGTGAGTGTATGAGTGAGTGTGTGAGTGTATGAGTGGTGAGTGTGTGAATGAGTGGTGAGTGAATGAGTGGTGAGTGAGTGTGTGAGTGAGTGTATGAGTGAGTGAGTGTGTGAGTGAGTATATGAGTGAGTGGGTGTGTGAGTGAGTGTATGAGTGAGTGGGTGTGTGAGTGTGTGTACACCACCATCACTCCCAACAACAACAACCGCCACTCGCCACTAAGTGGCGGTGACGTCACCACGACGCTTGTGCCAGGCCATGTGCACCTTGAGGCCACGTGAAGTGTCGAACGCCCGCTGGCAGGAGGTCACGGGGCAGACCCAGCAGGTGCCACGGGTCGACTGACCGAGATGACCGAGATGACTGGCTGATGCACCACCTGTGCCCCCTACTGTGCCAACTTGCTGTGCTTTAGCCACCCGGCGCTCCGCTCGTTGTTGTGAGCGTCGCTCCTCCGCCCTCCGTTGTTGTTGGAGGGCGACTGCCTCCAACTGCCCAGTAGCGTCCTTCACGAGCCTCCTCCACTGAGGCCGATCTTAACACCGCTGGTACCAGTCATCGGCAAGTCCACTCAGCTCCACGTCCTCCTGTACCACATCACTCCATCTCTTCTCTAGCCCGTGTCATTCACTCACCCACTCACTCACCCACAATTGGGAGTTGTGGGGGTGGAGTGTCCGATGGTACAAAATACCCAGGCAGGTGCTTCGTTTTGGTGGGGCTGATGGTAAGGCCCCACCTCTTAGTGGCACGCTCCAGTCTCAGCAGCAGCGTCTCCAACTCCTCCTCTGAGTGAGCAGCTATTACCAAATCATCGGCATACAGAACGTGGTTGAGCAATAGGGAGCCATCCCTTGATCGCACCCGGGCGATCAGCCTCCCATTGTATCTGTACCAGATGGAAATTCCCCCAGTACAGCTATTGAAGGCTTCACGAACTACGTGGTCGAAATAGATGTTAAATAAGGTGGGAGCCAGAGGACATCCCTGTCGCACCCCAAGGTGTACAGGGAATGGCTCCGACTCCCGGCCACGTAGTTTTACCCGGGCCCGCTCACCATCATGAAGGTCCTTAATGATCGTGAGCAGAGGGTCAGGCACTCAGAAAGCACGAAGAACAACCCAGAGCCCAGTCCTACTGATGGTATCATCGGCCTTGACCAGGTCAATAAAGCAGAGATGTAGGTCTTGTTGGAATTCCCTACACCTCTGCAGTAGCAGACGGACAGAAAATATGGCGTCTGTGCAGGACCGCCCTTTCCTGAAACCGCATTGGGGCTCCGCAAGCATCTCCTCAGCGTGCCTGGCAAGGCGATGTTGAATAATCCTTGCCAGGACCTTTCCCGGCACACTGAGGAGTGAGATGCCCCTGTAGTTGTTACAGTCTGTGCGGTCCCCCTTCTTAAAGAGGGCTTCCCACACCTCACCGCCACGCTCCCACGCCCCCTTCATTATTGTGTTCAGAAGAAGAGCCACTCCCTGTTGTTTGGCAGTCTCCTGCCCCGAGTAGAGGACTGTCCACCCCTCATGGTGGCAGGAGCCAGAGCCGGTCCACCGGACCTCCCGAATGCCACAGAGATCCAGGCGGTACCGGTCCAGCTCCCGACAGAGGAGTGGCAGCCTCTCCTCCTCCGCAGTGAGCGTTCGAACATTCCACGTGGCCACACGTAGTGGCTTTTCGCTGTTTCTGGAGGAGCCCCGAGGGTGAAGATTCAATCTCCTGGCTCCGCCAAATGGGGTTTGGCCAGGAGACGTCATAGACGCCTGTCCCCCCGGGGCCTTCGGCACAAGCTTAATAAACATTTTCAGTCGTGGTTTTGTGGTAATTCATTGAAGGTGGAGGGGTTACCAGCCCCTCGCACCCGTCTAGAGCCCCCGTTTGGCCGCTGTGGTGGTCACAGACGCCAGGAGGGGAGTGGACAATCTAGATTGACCCTCACCCCAAGGCACTGCCCATCACAGCGTTGCTATCCGGCACCACGAGGAGGTAGGGGGTTGTTTTGCCGGACACTCACTCACACATACACTCACTCACTCATACACTCACTCACTCATACACTCACTCACTCATACACTCACACACCCATACACTCACTCATTCACTCATACACTCACTCACTCATACACTCACTCACACACTCATACACTCACTCACACACTCACTCACTCATACACTCACTCATACACTCACTCACTCATACACTCACTCACTCACTAATACACTCACTCATACACTCACTCACTCATACACTCACACACTCACTCACTCACACACTCACTCACTCATACACTCACTCACTTATACACTCACCCATACACTCACTCACTCATACACTCACTCACTCATTCATACACTCACTCACTCATACACTCACTCACTCACTCATACACTCACTCACTAATACACTCACTCATACACTCACTCATACACTCACTCATACACTCACTCACTCATACACTCACTCACTCATACACTCACACACTCACTCACTCATACACTCACTCATACACTCACTCATACACTCACACACTCACTCACTCATACACTCACTCACTCATACACTCACACACTCACTCACTCACTCATACACTCACTCACTTATACACTCACCCATACACTCACTCAATCATACACTCACTCACTCATTCATACACTCACTCACTCATACACTCACTCACTAATACACTCACTCATACACTCACTCATACACTCACTCACTCATACACTCACTCACTCATACACTCACACACTCACTCACTCATACACTCATAGACTCACTCATACACTCACACACTCACTCACTCATACACTCACCCATACACTCACTCAATCATACACTCACTCACTCACTCATGCACTCACTCACTCATACACTCACCCATACACTCACTCACTCATACACTCACCCACTCACTCACACACTCACTCACGCATACAGCCACTCACTAATAGACTCATACACTCACTCACTCATACACTCACTCATACACTCACTCACTCACTCACCCATACACTCACTCACTCATACACTCACTCACTCATTCATACACTCACTCACTCATACACTCACCCACTCACTCACACACTCACTCACTAATACACTCACTCATACACTCACTCATACACTCACTCACTCATACACTCACTCACTCATACACTCACACACTCACTCACTCATACACTCATAGACTCACTCATAGACTCACTCATACACTCACCCATACACTCACTCACTCATACACTCACCCACTCACTCACACACTCACTCACGCATACAGCCACTCACTAATAGACTCATACACTCACTCACTCATACACTCACTCATACACTCACTCACTCACTCACCCATACACTCACTCACTCATACACTCACTCACTCACTCATACACTCACCCACTCGTACACTCACACACTCACTCACTCACTCATACACTCACTCACTCATACACTCACTCATACACTCACTCACTCATACACTCACCCACTCACTCACACACTCACTCACGCATACAGCCACTCACTAATAGACTCATACACTCACTCACTCATACACTCACTCATACACTCACTCACTCATACACTCACTCACTCATACACTCACACACTCACTCACTCACTCATGCACTCACTCACTCATACACTCACCCATACACTCACTCACTCATACACTCACCCACTCACTCACACACTCACTCACGCATACAGCCACTCACTAATAGACTCATACACTCACTCACTCATACACTCACTCATACACTCACTCACTCATACACTCACTCACTCATACACTCACACACTCACTCACTCACTCATGCACTCACTCACTCATACACTCACCCATACACTCACTCACTCATACACTCACCCACTCACTCACACACTCACTCACGCATACAGCCACTCACTAATAGACTCATACACTCACTCACTCATACACTCACTCATACACTCACTCACTCACACCCGTCCCACCCACTCAACCCATTGACCTGCCCTTGATGAAATTGTAGGGTGCACACTCATATTTAAATAAATAATGTAATCCACACTCACTCGTGCACAGACACAGCTCCCCCAGGTAGCCTCTGGCAGGGCTGTAGGGGCAAGTGCTGAGACACAGACAAAGCTCTCCCAAGTAGACCCATAGACACCCACAGAGACCCACAGAGACCCACAGAGACACACAGAGACCCACAGAGACCCACAGAGACACACAGAGACCCATAGAGACCCACAGAGACCCACAGAGACACAGACAGACCCACAGAGACACACAGAGACCCACAGAGACACACAGAGACCCACAGAGACACAGATAGACCCACAGAGACCCACAGAGACCCACAGAGACACACACAGAGACCCACAGAGACCCACAGACCCATACAGAGACACACAGAGACCCACAGAGACCCACAGAGACACACAGAGACACACAGAGACCCACAGAGACCCACAGAAACCCATATAGACCCACAGAGAGACCCACAGAGACCCACAGAGACCCACAGAGACACACAGAGACACACAGACACCCACAGACACCCACAGACACCCATATAGACCCACAGAGAGACCCACAGAGACCCACAGAAACCCACAGAGACCCACAGAGACACACAGAGACACACATAGACCCACAGAGACCCACAGACACCCACAGAAACCCATATAGACCCACAGAGAGACCCACAGAGACCCACAGAGAGACCCACAGAGAGACTCACAGAGACCCACAGACACCCACATAAACCCACAGAGAAACACAGAGACACACAGAGACCCACAGACACCCACAGAAACCCATATAGACCCACAGAGAGACCCACAGAGACCCACAGAGACCCACAGACACCCACAGAAACCCATATAGACCCACAGAGAGACCCACAGAGACCCATAGAGACCCACAGACACCCACAGAAACCCATATAGACCCACAGAGAGACCCACACTAACACGACACGATGTTGATGCCACCAGATGTACGTGACCCCACGTTGCTGCTGCTGCTGAGACAGAGCGGCAACGGGCACACCACACGCAGCGTGATGGGCGGCTCATACAAAGTGGTTGATATCATAGACACCCACAGAGATCCAGAGAGACCTACAGAGACCCATAGACACCCACAGAGACCCATATAGACCCACAGAGACCCATAGACACCCACAGAGACCCATATAGACCCACAGAGACCCATAGACACCCACAGAGATCCAGAGAGACCTACAGACCTACAGAGACCCATAGACACCCACAGAGACCCATATAGACCCACAGAGACCCATAGACACCCACAGAGACCCATATAGACCCACAGAGACCCATAGACACCCACAGAGATCCAGAGAGACCTACAGACCTACAGAGACCCATAGACACCCACAGAGACCCATATAGACCCACAGAGACCCATAGACACCCACAGAGACCCATATAGACCCACAGAGACCCATAGACACCCACAGAGATCCAGAGAGACCTACAGACCTACAGAGACCCATAGACACCCACAGAGACCCATATAGACCCACAGAGACCCATAGACACCCACAGAGACCCATATAGACCCACAGAGACCCATAGACACCCACAGAGATCCAGAGAGACCTACAGACCTACAGAGACCCATAGACACCCACAGAGACCCATATAGACCCACAGAGACCCATAGACACCCACAGAGACCCATATAGACCCACAGAGACCCATAGACACCCACAGAGATCCAGAGAGACCTACAGACCTACAGAGACCCATAGACACCCACAGAGACCCATATAGACCCACAGAGACCCATAGACACCCACAGAGACCCATATAGACCCACAGAGACCCATAGACACCCACAGAGATCCAGAGAGACCTACAGACCTACAGAGACCCATAGACACCCACAGAGACCCATATAGACCCACAGAGACCCATAGACACCCACAGAGACCCATATAGACCCACAGAGACCCATAGACACCCACAGAGATCCAAAGAGACCTACAGACCTACAGAGACCCATAGACACCCACAGAGACCCAGAGATACCCATATAGACCCACAGAGACCCATAGACACCCACAGAGATCCAGAGAGACCTACAGACCTACAGAGACCCATAGACACCCACAGAGACCCAGAGATACCCATATAGACCCACAAAGACCCATAGACACCCACAGAGACCCAGAAAGACCCATATAGACCCACAGAGACCCATAGACACCCACAGAGACCCAGAGATACCCATGTAGACCCACATAGACCCATAGACACCCACAGAGATCCAGAGATACCCATATAGACCCACAGAGACCCATAGACACCCACAGAGATCCAGAGAGACCCATATAGACCCACAGAGACCCATAGACACCCACAGAGATCCAGAGAGACCCATATAGACCCACAGAGACCCATAGACACCCACAGAGATCCAGAGATACCCATATAGACCTACAGAGACCCATAGACACCCACAGAGACCCAGAGATACCCATATAGACCTACAGAGACCCATAGACACCCACAGAGACCCAGAGATACCCATATAGACCCACAGAGACCCATAGACACCCACAGAGATCCAGAGAGACCTACAGACCTACAGAGACCCATAGACACCCACAGAGACCCATATAGACCCACAGAGACCCATAGACACCCACAGAGACCCATATAGACCCACAGAGACCCATAGACACCCACAGAGATCCAGAGAGACCTACAGACCTACAGAGACCCATAGACACCCACAGAGACCCATATAGACCCACAGAGACCCATAGACACCCACAGAGACCCATATAGACCCACAGAGACCCATAGACACCCACAGAGACCCAGAGATACCCATATAGACCCACAGAGACCCATAGACACCCACAGAGATCCAGAGATACCCATATAGACCCACAGAGACCCATAGACACCCACAGAGATCCAGAGAGACCTACAGACCCACAGAGACCCATAGACACCCAGAGATACCCATATAGACCCACAGAGACCCATAGACACCCACAGAGATCCAGAGAGACCTACAGACCTACAGAGACCCATAGACACCCACAGAGACCCAGAGATACCCATATAGACCCACAGAGACCCATAAACACCCACATAGACCCATAAACACCCACAGAGACCTAGAGACCCACAGAGACACCAATAGAAACACAGAGACACATAGAGACCCACACAGAGACACACAGAGAGACACACAGAGAGACACACAAAGACCCACAGAGACCCACAGAGACCCACAGAGACCCACAGAGAGACACACAGAGACCCACAGAGACCCACAGAGACTCACAGAGACCCACAGAGACACACAGAGACCCACAGACACACACAGAGACACACAGAGACCCACAGAGACCCACAGAGAGACTCACAGAGACACACAGAGACCCACAGACACCCACAGACACCCACATAAACCCACAGAGACCCACATAAACCCACAGAGACCCACAGAGACACACAGAGACCCACAGAGACCCATAAACACCCACAGAGACCCATAAACACCCACAGAGATCCAGAGAGACCCATATAGACCCACAGAGACCCATAGACACCCACAGAGATCCAGAGATACCCATATAGACCTACAGAGACCCATAGACACCCACAGAGACCCAGAGATACCCATATAGACCTACAGAGACCCATAGACACCCACAGAGACCCAGAGATACCCATATAGACCCACAGAGACCCATAGACACCCACAGAGATCCAGAGAGACCTACAGACCTACAGAGACCCATAGACACCCACAGAGACCCAGAGATACCCATATAGACCCACAGAGACCCATAGACACCCACAGAGATCCAGAGATACCCATATAGACCCACAGAGACCCATAGACACCCACAGAGATCCAGAGAGACCTACAGACCCACAGAGACCCATAGACACCCAGAGATACCCATATAGACCCACAGAGACCCATAGACACCCACAGAGATCCAGAGAGACCTACAGACCTACAGAGACCCATAGACACCCACAGAGACCCAGAGATACCCATATAGACCCACAGAGACCCATAAACACCCACATAGACCCATAAACACCCACAGAGACCTAGAGACCCACAGAGACACCAATAGAAACACAGAGACACATAGAGACCCACACAGAGACACACAGAGAGACACACAGAGAGACACACAAAGACCCACAGAGACCCACAGAGACCCACAGAGACCCACAGAGAGACACACAGAGACCCACAGAGACCCACAGAGACTCACAGAGACCCACAGAGACACACAGAGACCCACAGACACACACAGAGACACACAGAGACCCACAGAGACCCACAGAGAGACTCACAGAGACACACAGAGACCCACAGACACCCACAGACACCCACATAAACCCACAGAGACCCACATAAACCCACAGAGACCCACAGAGACACACAGAGACCCACAGAGACCCATAAACACCCACAGAGACCCATAAACACCCACAGAGATCCAGAGAGACCCATATAGACCCACAGAGACCCATAGACACCCACAGAGATCCAGAGATACCCATATAGACCTACAGAGACCCATAGACACCCACAGAGACCCAGAGATACCCATATAGACCTACAGAGACCCATAGACACCCACAGAGACCCAGAGATACCCATATAGACCCACAGAGACCCATAGACACCCACAGAGATCCAGAGAGACCTACAGACCTACAGAGACCCATAGACACCCACAGAGACCCAGAGATACCCATATAGACCCACAGAGACCCATAGACACCCACAGAGATCCAGAGATACCCATATAGACCCACAGAGACCCATAGACACCCACAGAGATCCAGAGAGACCTACAGACCCACAGAGACCCATAGACACCCAGAGATACCCATATAGACCCACAGAGACCCATAGACACCCACAGAGATCCAGAGAGACCTACAGACCCACAGAGACCCATAGACACCCAGAGATACCCATATAGACCCACAGAGACCCATAAACACCCACATAGACCCATAAACACCCACAGAGACCTAGAGACCCACAGAGACACCAATAGAAACACAGAGACACATAGAGACCCACACAGAGACACACAGAGAGACACACAGAGAGACACACAAAGACCCACAGAGACCCACAGAGACCCACAGAGACCCACAGAGAGACACACAGAGACCCACAGAGACCCACAGAGACTCACAGAGACCCACAGAGACACACAGAGACCCACAGACACACACAGAGACACACAGAGACCCACAGAGACCCACAGAGAGACCCACAGAGAGACTCACAGAGACACACAGAGACCCACAGACACCCACAGACACCCACATAAACCCACAGAGACCCACATAAACCCACAGAGACCCACAGAGACACACAGAGACCCACAGAGACCCATAAACACCCACAGAGACCCATAAACACCCACAGAGACCCATAAACACCCACAGAGACCTAGAGACCCACAGAGACACACACAGACCCACAGAGACACATACAGAGACACACACAAAGACCTACAGAGACACACAGACACACACAGAGACATACACAGAGACACACACAGAGACACACACAGAGACCCACAAAGACACACAGAGACCCACAGAGACACACAGAGACACACATAGACTCACAGAGACACACAGAGACCCACAGAGAACCACAGAGACACAGATAGACCCACAGAGACCCACAGAGACACACACAGAGACCCACAGAGACACACAGAGACCCACAGAGACACACAGAGACACACATAGACTCACAGAGACACACAGAGACTCACAGAGACCCACAGAGACACACAGAGACCCACAGAGACACAGATAGACCCACAGAGACCCACAGATAGACCCACAGAGACACACAGAGACCCACAGAGACACAGATAGACCCACAGAGACACACAGAGACCCACAGAGACACACAGAGACCCACAGAGACACAGATAGACCCACAGAGACCCACAGACCCACACAGAGACACACAGAGACCCACAGAGACCCACAGAGACACAGACAGAGACCCACAGAGACACAGATAGACCCACAGAGACACAGATAGACCCACAGAGACACACAGAGACCCACAGAGACACACAGAGAACCACAGAGACACAGACAGAGACCCACAGAGACCCACAGACCCACACAGAGACACACAGAGACCCACAGAGACCCACAGAGAGACCCACAGAGACACACACAGAGACCCACAGACCCACACAGAGACACACAGAGACCCACAGAGACCCACAGAGACACACAGAGACCCACAGAGACACAGATAGACCCACAGAGACCCACAGAGACCCACAGAGACACAGATAGACCCACAGAGACACACAGAGACCCACAGAGACACACAGAGACCCACAGAGACACAGATAGACCCACAGAGACCCACAGACCCACACAGAGACACACAGAGACCCACAGAGACCCACAGAGACACAGACAGAGACCCACAGAGACACAGATAGACCCACAGAGACACAGATAGACCCACAGAGACACACAGAGACCCACAGAGACACACAGAGAACCACAGAGACACAGACAGAGACCCACAGAGACCCACAGACCCACACAGAGACACACAGAGACCCACAGAGACCCACAGAGAGACCCACAGAGACACACACAGAGACCCACAGACCCACACAGAGACACACAGAGACCCACAGAGACCCACAGAGAGACCCACAGAGACACACACAGAGACACAGATAGACCCACAGAGACACACAGAGACCCACAGAGACACACAGAGACACACAGAGACCCACAGAGACACAGATAGACCCACAGAGACCCACAGAGACCCACAGAGACACAGATAGACCCACAGAGACACACAGAGACCCACAGAGACACACAGAGACCCACAGAGACACAGATAGACCCACAGAGACCCACAGACCCACACAGAGACACACAGAGACCCACAGAGACCCACAGAGACACAGACAGAGACCCACAGAGACACAGATAGACCCACAGAGACACAGATAGACCCACAGAGACACACAGAGACCCACAGAGACACACAGAGAACCACAGAGACACAGACAGAGACCCACAGAGACCCACAGACCCACACAGAGACACACAGAGACCCACAGAGACCCACAGAGAGACCCACAGAGACACACACAGAGACCCACAGACCCACACAGAGACACACAGAGACCCACAGAGACCCACAGAGACACACAGAGACCCACAGAGACACAGATAGACCCACAGAGACACACAGAGACCCACAGAGACACACAGAGACCCACAGAGACACACAGAGACTCACAAAGACCCACAGAGACACACAGAGACCCACAGAGACACAGAGACACACACAGAGACCCACAGAGACCCACAGAAACCCACAGAGACACAGAGACACACACAGAGACCCACAGAGACACATAGAGACCCACAGAGACACATAGAGACCCACAGAGACACATACAGAGACACACACAAAGACCTACAGAGACACACAGACACACACAGAGACACACACAGAGACACACACAGAGACCCACAAAGACACACAGAGACCCACAGAGACACACACAGAGACACACAGAGACACACATAGACTCACAGAGACACACAGAGACTCACAGAGACCCACAGAGACCCACAGAGACACAGAGACACACACAGAGACCCACAGAGACACATAGAGACCCACAGAGACACATACAGAGACACACACAAAGACCTACAGAGACACACAGACACACACAGAGACACACACAGAGACACACACAGAGACCCACAAAGACACACAGAGACCCACAGAGACACACACAGAGACACACAGAGACACACAGAGACACACATAGACTCACAGAGACACACAGAGACTCACAGAGACCCACAGAGACACACAGAGACCCACAGAGACACAGATAGACCCACAGAGACCCACAGACCCACAGAGACACACACAGAGACCCACAGAGACCCACAGAGACCCACAGAAACCCAAGCACTGGTCCATCACGCACAGCGTGATGGACAGCTCACACAAAGTGGTATATCATCATCATCATCCATCACCGTGTGGAAATGTATAGCAGCGGGCAAATCCTCTCAAGGCTTGGATGATGCAGATTCTAAATGTGGAGCGGAGTTGCAGAGAAACCACAACGGGGAGAGAGACGCAGACTCCAAATATACAGTAGCAGCAGCAGTAGCAGCAGTAGCAGCAGCAGTAGCAGCAGTAGCAGCAGCAGTAGCAGCAGTAGCAGCAGCAGGGTCCTGGATCGAACCCACGACCTCCTGTAGACCAGGCGAGGTAGTCAACATCTCTCCATTGTCAGGATCGAACCCACGACCTCCTGTAGACCAGGCGAGGTAGTCAACATCTCCCCATTGTCAGGATCGAACCCACGACCTCCTGTAGACCAGGCGAGGTAGTCAACATCTCCCCATTGTCAGGATCGAACCCACGACCTCCTGTAGACCAGGCGAGGTAGTCAACATCTCTCCATTGTCAGGATCGAACCCACGACCTCCTGTAGACCAGGCGAGGTAGTCAACATCTCTCCATTGTCAGGATCGAACCCACGACCTCCTGTAGACCAGGCGAGGTAGTCAACATCTCCCCATTGTCAGGATCGAACCCACGACCTCCTGTAGACCAGGCGAGGTAGTCAACATCTCCCCATTGTCAGGATCGAACCCACGACCTCCTGTAGACCAGGCGAGGTAGTCAACATCTCCCCATTGTCAGGATCGAACCCACGACCTCCTGTAGACCAGGCGAGGTAGTCAACATCTCCCCATTGTCAGGATCGAACCCACGACCTCCTGTAGACCAGGCGAGGTAGTCAACATCTCCCCATTGTCAGGATCGAACCCACGACCTCCTGTAGACCAGGCGAGGTAGTCAACATCTCCCCATTGTCAGGATCGAACCCACGACCTCCTGTAGACCAGGCGAGGTAGTCAACATCTCTCCATTGTCAGGATCGAACCCACGACCTCCTGTAGACCAGGCGAGGTAGTCAACATCTCCCCATTGTCAGGATCGAACCCACGACCTCCTGTAGACCAGGCGAGGTAGTCAACATCTCTCCATTGTCAGGATCGAACCCACGACCTCCTGTAGACCAGGCGAGGTAGTCAACATCTCTCCATTGTCAGGATCGAATACATCCATACACACACACACTGACACACCCACACACAGACACACACACACCCACACACAGACACACACACCCACACACAGACACACACCCACACACAGACCCACACCCACACACTGACACAGGCCCACACACACACTGACACACACACAGACCCCCACACACACAGACCCCCACACACACAGACACACACACAGACACACACACAGACACCCACACACAGACTCACCCACACACACAGACCCGCACCCACAGACACATTGACACACATACACACACACACAGACCCCCACACACACTGACACACATCCAAACACACACAGACCCCCCCCCAAACACAGACCCCCCCCCACACACACACAGACTCCCGCACACACAGTACACACTGACACACAGTACACACGGACACAAACCCACACACACAGACACACAGATCCCACACACACACACACTGACACCCACACACTCACACTGACACACACTGACACATACACAGACCCACACACACACAGTACATACTGACACACAGTAAACACTGACACACACACACAGTACACACTGACACACAGTAAACACTGACACACACACACAGTACACACTGACACACACACACAGTACACACATCCACACACTGACACACAGTAAACACTGACACCCACACCACCGCTTTGTGAGCACCGTCCCGGAATAAACTTACACCCCCTGCCAGCTCACAGCAACACACGGGGCTACTGCTGCTGCTACTGCTGTGGGTGGTGGTGGTGGGGGTGGTGGTGGTGGGGGTGGTGGTGGTGGGGGTGGTGGTGGTGGTGATGGTGGTGGTGGTGGGGGTGGTGGTGATGGTGGTGGTGGTGATGGTGGTGGGGTGGTGGTGGTGATGGTGGTGATGGTGGGGGTGGTGGTGGGGGTGGTGGGGGTGGTGGTGATGGTGGTGGTGGTGGGGGTGGTGATGGGGGTGATGGTGGTGATGGTGGTGGTGGTGGTGATGGTGGTGGTGGTGATGGTGGTGATGGTGGTGGTGGTGATGGTGGTGGTGATGGTGGTGGTGGTGGTGGTGGTGATGGTGGTGGTGGTGGGGGTGGTGATGGTGGTGGGGTGGTGGTGGGGGTGGTGGTGGTGGGGGTGGTGGTGGTGATGGTGGTGGTGGGGGTGGTGGTGGGGGTGGTGGTGATGGTGGTGGTGGTGATGGTGGTGGGGTGGTGGTGGGGGTGGTGGGGGTGGTGGTGGTGATGGTGGGGGTGGTGGTGGTGATGGTGGTGGTGGGGGTGGTGATGGTGGTGGTGGGGGTGGTGGTGGTGATGGTGGTGATGGTGGGGGTGGTGGTGGGGGTGGTGGGGGTGATGGTGGTGGTGGTGATGGTGGTGGGGTGGTGGTGGTGGGGGTGGTGATGGTGGTGGTGATGGTGGGGGTGGTGGGGTGGTGGTGGGGGTGATGGTGGTGGGGATGGTGGGGTGGTGGTGGTGATGGTGGTGTGGGTGGTAGTGATGGTGGGGGTGATGATGGTGGTGGTGGGGGTGGTGGTGATGGTGGTGGGGGTGGTAGTGATAGTGGGGGTGATGGTGGTGGTGATGGTGGGGGTGGTGATGGTGGTGGGGGTGGTGGGGTGGTGATGGTGGTGATGGTGGTGGTGGGGGTGGTGGTGGTGATGGTGGTGATGGTGGGGGTGGTGGGGGTGGTGAGGGTGGTGGGGTGGTGGGGGTGGTGATGGTGGGGTGGTGGTGATGGTGGTGATGATGGTGGTGATGGTGGTGATGATGGTGGTGGGGGTGGTGGGGGTGGTGGTGGGGGTGGTGGTGATGGTGGGGGTGGTGAGGGTGGTGATGGTGGGGGTGGTGGTGGTGATGGTGGTGGTGATGGTGGTGGGGTGGTGGTGATGGTGGTGGGGGTGATGGTAGTGATGGTGGGGGTGATGATGGTGGGGGTGGTGAGGGTTGTGGGGGTGGTGGTGGTGGTAGTGATGGTGGTGCGGGTGATGGTGGGGGTGGTGGTGATGGTGGTGATGGTGGTGGGGGTGGTGGTGGGGGTGGTGGTGGTGATGGTGGTGGGGGTGATGGTGGTGATGGTGGTGATGGTGGTGGGGTGGTGATGGTGATGGTGGGGGTGGTGATGGTGGTGGGGGTGGTGGTGGGGGTGGTGGTGGCGGTGGTGGTGAGGGTGATGGTGGTGATGGTGGTGGGGTGGTGATGGTGGTGATGATGGTGGTGGTGGGGGTGGTGATGATGGTGGTGATGGTGGTGAAGATGGTGGTGATGGTGGTGATGGTGGTGATGATGGTGGTGGGGGTGGTGATGGTGGTGGGGGTGGTGGTGATGGTGGTGATGGTGGTGGGGGTGGTGATGGTGGTGATGGTGGTGGGGGTGGTGGGGGTGGTGGTGATGGTGGTGATGGTGATTGTGGCGATTGTTGGTGGTGATGGTGTTGATGATGATGGTGGTGATGGTGGTGATGGTAGAGGTGGTGTTGATGGTGATGATGGTGGTGATTGGTGTTGGTGGTGATTGGTGGTGAAGATGATGGTTGTGATGGTAGAGGTGGTGTTGATGGTGTTGGTGGTGATTGGTGGTGATGATGGTGAAGATGACGGTAGAGGTGGTGATGATGGTGATGGTGTTGATGGTAATGATGGTGATCACGTGACGCTAGCGCCCTCTAGTGATATGACCCCCACAATCAAGGGCGACACCAGCAGCATCAGCAGCACCAACATCATCATCATCACCACCATCACCACCATCATCAGCAACATCATCATCAGCAGCAGCAACACCATTATCATCATCACCACCATCATCATCATCATCATCACCATCATCATCATCACCACCATCATCACCACCATCATCATCATCACCATTATCAGCATCATCATCAGCAACACCATCATCATCACCACCACCATCATTATGACCATCATCATCATCGCCAGCAGAATCATCACCACCTCCATATGTTATGACTCCAATGTTTATACTATTCAGCAGTTCAACACACACTCACTCATACACTCACTCATTCACACACTCATTCACACACTCACTCACTCACCCACTCACTCACACACTCACTCATTCACACACTCACTCACTCATACACTCACTCATACACTCACTCACTCACACACTCACTCACACACTCACTCACACACTCACTCATTCACACACTCACTCACTCATACACTCACTCACACACTCACTCATTCACACACTCACTCACTCATACACTCACTCATACACTCACTCACTCACA
>NW_027620664.1:0-10000 GCF_964198595.1 Lampetra fluviatilis | reverse complement strand
CACCACCACCCCCACCACCACCCCCACCACCACCCCCACCACCACCACCACCCCCACCACCCCACCACCCCACCAACCACCACCATCACCACCACCACCACCACCACCCCCACCACCCCACCAACCACCACCACACCACCACCATCACCACCCCCACCACCACCCCCACCACCACCCCCACCACCACCCCCACCACCACCACCACCACCCCCACCACCCCCACCACCCCCACCACCCCCACCACCCCCACCACCCCCACCACCCCACCACCCCACCAACCACCACCATCACCACCACCACCACCATCACCACCACCCCCACCACCACCACCACCCCACCAACCACCACCATCACCACCACCACCACCATCACCACCACCCCCACCACCCCCACCACCACCACCACCACCACCACCACCACCCCCACCACCCCCACCACCACCACCACCCCCACCACCACCCCCACCACCACCCCCACCACCACCACCCCCACCACCCCACCAACCACCACCATCACCACCACCACCCCCACCACCACCACCATCACCCCCACCCCCACCGCCACCACCACCCCCACCGCCACCGCCACCACCACCACCACCCCCCACCACCCCCACCACCACCTCCACCACCACCACCCCCACCACCCCCACCACCACCCCCACCACCACCTCCACCACCACCACCCCCACCACCACCCCCACCACCCCCACCCCCACCGCCACCGCCACCCCCACCCCCACCACCACCACCACCCCCACCACCCCCACCACCACCTCCACCACCACCACCCCCACCACCCCCACCACCACCCCCACCACCACCTCCACCACCACCACCCCCACCACCACCCCCACCACCCCCACCACCACCCCCCACCACCACCCCCACCACCACCACCACCCCCCACCACCACCATCACCACCACCCCCCACCACCACCACCACCACCCCCACCACCCCACCACCATCACCACCACCACCACCCCCACCACCACCCCCACCACCACCCCCACCACCACCCCCACCACCACCACCACCACCCCCACCACCACCCCCACCACCACCACCACCACCCCCACCACCACCACCACCATCACCACCCCCACCACCACCCCCACCACCACCCCCACCACCACCACCAACACCCCCACCACCCCCACCACCCCACCAACCACCACCATCACCACCATCACCACCACCACCACCACCACCCCCACCACCCCACCAACCACCACCACCACCACCACCACCACCATCACCACCACCACCCCCACCACCACCCCCACCACCACCCCCACCACCACCCCCACCACCACCCCCACCACCACCCCCACCACCACCACCACCCCCACCACCCCACCACCCCACCAACCACCACCATCACCACCACCACCACCACCACCCCCACCACCCCACCAACCACCACCATCACCACCACCACCACCACCACCATCACCACCCCCACCACCACCCCCACCACCACCCCCACCACCACCCCCACCACCACCACCACCACCCCACCACCCCCACCACCCCCACCACCCCCACCACCCCCACCACCCCACCACCCCACCAACCACCACCATCACCACCACCACCACCATCACCACCACCCCCACCACCACCACCACCCCACCAACCACCACCATCACCACCACCACCACCATCACCACCACCCCCACCACCACCACCACCACCACCACCACCCCCACCACCCCCACCACCACCACCACCCCCACCACCACCCCCACCACCACCCCCACCACCACCACCCCCACCACCCCACCAACCACCACCATCACCACCACCACCCCCACCACCACCACCATCACCCCCACCCCCACCGCCACCACCACCCCCACCGCCACCGCCACCACCACCACCACCCCCACCACCCCCACCACCACCTCCACCACCACCACCCCCACCACCCCCACCACCACCCCCACCACCACCTCCACCACCACCACCCCCACCACCACCCCCACCACCCCCACCCCCACCGCCACCGCCACCCCCACCCCCACCACCACCACCACCCCCACCACCCCCACCACCACCTCCACCACCACCACCCCCACCACCCCCACCACCACCCCCACCACCACCTCCACCACCACCACCCCCACCACCACCACCCCCACCACCCCCACCACCACCCCCACCACCCCCACCACCACCCCCACCACCCCCACCACCACCCCCACCACCCCCACCACCACCCCCACCACCACCCCCACCATCACCACCACCACCACCCCCACCACCACCATCACCCCCACCATCACCACCACCACCATCACCCCCACCACCACCACCACCACCCCCACCACCACCACCACCACCACCCCCACCACCACCACCACCACCACCCCCACCACCCCCACCACCCCACCACCCCATCACCACCACCACCACCCCCACCACCACCCCCACCATCACCACCACCACCACCACCACCACCACCCCCACCATCACCACCACCACCACCACCACCACGCTCACCCCTGGCTGATCTGGCAGACTTTGGCTTTTCACGAATTGATGCTGGTTCCTCCTCAACCTCCTCCTCGTCCACCTCCTCGTCCACCTCCTCGTCCACCTCCTCGTCCACCTCCTCGTCCACCTCCTCGTCCACCTCCTCGTCCACCTCCTCGTCCACCTCCTCGTCCACCTCCTCCCCATCGCTCTCGTCTGCGATGAGGTAGAGATGGACGCGGTTTTTATTTTTTATTTTTCTCTCCGTCGGTGGTGGATCTGTATGGGGCGATGGGTTTGTATGGGATGGAGTCTCTGTATGGGATGGAGTCTCTGTATGGGATGGAGTCTCTGTATGGGATGGAGCGATGGGTTTGTATGGGATGGAGTCTCTGTATGGGATGGAGTCTCTGTATGGGATGGAGTCTCTGTATGGGATGGAGCGATGGGTTTGTATGGGATGGAGTCTCTGTATGGGATGGAGTCTCTGTATGGGATGGAGTCTCTGTATGGGACGCTGTCTCTGTATGGGATGGAGTCTCTGTATGGGATGGAGTCTCTGTATGGGATGGAGTCTCTGTATGGGATGGAGCGATGGGTCTATATGGGATGGAGTCTCTGTATGGGATGGAGTCTCTGTATGGGATGGAGCGATGGGTTTGTATGGGATGGAGTCTCTGTATGGGATGGAGTCTCTGTATGGGATGGAGCGATGGGTCTATATGGGATGGAGTCTCTGTATGGGATGGAGTCTCTGTATGGGATGGAGCGATGGGTTTGTATGGGATGGAGTCTCTGTATGGGATGGAGTCTCTGTATGGGATGGAGCGATGGGTCTATATGGGATGGAGTCTCTGTATGGGATGGAGTCTCTGTATGGGATGGAGCGATGGGTCTATATGGGATGGAGTCTCTGTATGGGATGGAGTCTCTGTATGGGATGGAGTCTCTGTATGGGATGGAGTCTCTGTATGGGACGCTGTCTCTGTATGGGATGGAGTCTCTGTATGGGATGGAGTCTCTGTATGGGATGGAGTCTCTGTATGGGATGGAGTCTCTGTATGGGATGGAGTCTCTGTATGGGATGGAGTCTCTGTATGGGATGGAGTCTCTGTATGGGATGGAGTCTCTGTATGGGACGGAGTCTCTGTATGGGACGGAGTCTCTGTATGGGACGGAGTCTCTGTATGGGACGGAGTCTCTGTATGGGACGGAGTCTCTGTATGGGACGGAGTCTCTGTATGGGACGGAGTCTCTGTATGGGACGATGTCTCTGTATGGGACGCTGTCTCTGTATGGGATGGAGTCTCTGTATGGGATGGAGTCTCTGTATGGGATGGAGTCTCTGTATGGGATGGAGTCTCTGTATGGGATGGAGTCTCTGTATGGGATGGAGTCTCTGTATGGGATGGAGTCTCTGTATGGGATGGAGTCTCTGTATGGGACGGAGTCTCTGTATGGGACGCTGTCTCTGTATGGGATGGAGTCTCTGTATGGGATGGAGTCTCTGTATGGGATGGAGTCTCTGTATGGGATGGAGTCTCTGTATGGGATGGAGTCTCTGTATGGGATGGAGTCTCTGTATGGGATGGAGTCTCTGTATGGGATGGAGCGATGGGTCTATATGGGATGGAGTCTCTGTATGGGATGGAGTCTCTGTATGGGATGGAGTCTCTGTATGGGATGGAGTCTCTGTATGGGATGGAGCGATGGGTCTATATGGGATGGAGTCTCTGTATGGGATGGAGTCTCTGTATGGGATGGAGTCTCTGTATGGGATGGAGTCTCTGTATGGGATGGAGCGATGGGTCTGTATGGGATGGAGTCTCTGTATGGGATGGAGTCTCTGTATGGGACGATGTCTGTATGGGACGCTGTCTCTGTATGGGACGGAGTCTCGGTATGGGATGGAGTCTCTGTATGGGATGGAGTCTCTGTATGGGACGCTGTCTCTGTATGGGATGGAGTCTCTGTATGGGATGGAGTCTCTGTATGGGATGGAGTCTCTGTATGGGACGCTGTCTCTGTATGGGATGGAGTCTCTGTATGGGATGGAGTCTCTGTATGGGACGCTGTCTCTGTATGGGATGGAGTCTCTGTATGGGACGGAGTCTCTGTATGGGACGGAGTCTCTGTATGGGACGGAGTCTCTGTATGGGACGCTGTCTCTGTATGGGACGGAGTCTCTGTATGGGACGCTGTCTCTGTATGGGACGGAGTCTCTGTATGGGACGGAGTCTCTGTATGGGATGGAGTCTCTGTATGGGACGCTGTCTCTGTATGGGATGGAGTCTCTGTATGGGATGGAGTCTCTGTATGGGATGGAGTCTCTGTATGGGATGGAGTCTCTGTATGGGATGGAGTCTCTGTATGGGATGGAGTCTCTGTATGGGACGCTGTCTCTGTATGGGATGGAGTCTCTGTATGGGATGGAGTCTCTGTATGGGACGCTGTCTCTGTATGGGATGGAGTCTCTGTATGGGATGGAGTCTCTGTATGGGATGGAGTCTCTGTATGGGATGGAGCGATGGGTCTGTATGGGATGGAGTCTCTGTATGGGATGGAGTCTCTGTATGGGACGATGTCTCTGTATGGGACGCTGTCTCTGTATGGGACGGAGTCTCTGTATGGGACGGAGTCTCTGTATGGGATGGAGTCTCTGTATGGGATGGAGTCTCTGTATGGGATGGAGTCTCTGTATGGGACGCTGTCTCTGTATGGGATGGAGTCTCTGTATGGGATGGAGTCTCTGTATGGGATGGAGTCTCTGTATGGGATGGAGTCTCTGTATGGGACGGAGTCTCTGTATGGGACGCTGTCTCTGTATGGGATGGAGTCTCTGTATGGGATGGAGTCTCTGTATGGGATGGAGTCTCTGTATGGGATGGAGTCTCTGTATGGGATGGAGTCTCTGTATGGGATGGAGCGATGGGTCTATATGGGATGGAGTCTCTGTATGGGATGGAGTCTCTGTATGGGATGGAGTCTCTGTATGGGATGGAGTCTCTGTATGGGATGGAGCGATGGGTCTATATGGGATGGAGTCTCTGTATGGGATGGAGTCTCTGTATGGGATGGAGTCTCTGTATGGGATGGAGTCTCTGTATGGGATGGAGCGATGGGTCTGTATGGGATGGAGTCTCTGTATGGGATGGAGTCTCTGTATGGGATGGAGTCTCTGTATGGGACGATGTCTGTATGGGACGCTGTCTCTGTATGGGACGGAGTCTCTGTATGGGATGGAGTCTCTGTATGGGATGGAGTCTCTGTATGGGACGCTGTCTCTGTATGGGATGGAGTCTCTGTATGGGATGGAGTCTCTGTATGGGATGGAGTCTCTGTATGGGATGGAGTCTCTGTATGGGACGCTGTCTCTGTATGGGATGGAGTCTCTGTATGGGATGGAGTCTGTATGGGACGCTGTCTCTGTATGGGATGGAGTCTCTGTATGGGATGGAGTCTCTGTATGGGATGGAGTCTCTGTATGGGACGGAGTCTCTGTATGGGACGGAGTCTCTGTATGGGATGGAGTCTCTGTATGGGACGGAGTCTCTGTATGGGATGGAGTCTCTGTATGGGATGGAGCGATGGGTCTGTATGGGATGGAGTCTCTGTATGGGATGGAGTCTCTGTATGGGACGATGTCTCTGTATGGGACGCTGTCTCTGTATGGGATGGAGTCTCTGTATGGGATGGAGTCTCTGTATGGGATGGAGTCTCTGTATGGGATGGAGTCTCTGTATGGGACGCTGTCTCTGTATGGGACGCTGTCTCTGTATGGGATGGAGTCTCTGTATGGGATGGAGTCTCTGTATGGGACGCTGTCTCTGTATGGGATGGAGTCTCTGTATGGGATGGAGTCTCTGTATGGGACGGAGTCTCTGTATGGGACGGAGTCTCTGTATGGGATGGAGTCTCTGTATGGGACGCTGTCTCTGTATGGGACGGAGTCTCTGTATGGGACGGAGTCTCTGTATGGGATGGAGTCTCTGTATGGGACGCTGTCTCTGTATGGGATGGAGTCTCTGTATGGGATGGAGTCTCTGTATGGGATGGAGTCTCTGTATGGGATGGAGTCTCTGTATGGGACGCTGTCTCTGTATGGGATGGAGTCTCTGTATGGGATGGAGTCTCTGTATGGGATGGAGTCTCTGTATGGGACGCTGTCTCTGTATGGGATGGAGTCTCTGTATGGGATGGAGTCTCTGTATGGGATGGAGTCTCTGTATGGGACGGAGTCTCTGTATGGGACGCTGTCTCTGTATGGGACGGAGTCTCTGTATGGGACGGAGTCTCTGTATGGGACGGAGTCTCTGTATGGGACGGAGTCTCTGTATGGGACGGAGTCTCTGTATGGGACGGAGTCTCTGTATGGGATGCTGTCTCTGTATGGGATGGAGTCTCTGTATGGGATGGAGTTTCTGTATGGGATGGAGTCTCTGTATGGGATGGAGTCTCTGTATGGGATGGAGTCTCTGTATGGGATGCTGTCTCTGTATGGGACGCTGTCTCTGTATGGGATGGAGTCTCTGTATGGGATGGAGTCTCTGTATGGGATGGAGTCTCTGTATGGGATGGAGTCTCTGTATGGGACACTGTCTCTGTATGAGATGGAGTCTCTGTATGGGATGCTGTCTCTGTATGGGATGGAGTCTCTGTATGGGATGGAGTCTCTGTATGGGACGCTGTCTCTGTATGGGATGGAGTCTCTGTATGGGATGCTGTCTCTGTATGGGATGGAGTCTCTGTATGGGATGGAGTCTCTGTATGGGATGGAGTCTCTGTATGGGACGCTGTCTCTGTATGGGATGGAGTCTCTGTATGGGATGCTGTCTCTGTATGGGACGCTGTCTCTGTATGGGATGGAGTCTCTGTATGGGATGCTGTCTCTGTATGGGACGGAGTCTCTGTATGGGATGGAGTCTCTGTATGGGATGGAGTCTCTGTATGGGATGGAGTCTCTGTATGGGATGGAGTCTCTGTATGGGACGCTGTCTCTGTATGGGATGGAGTCTCTGTATGGGATGGAGTCTCTGTATGGGATGGAGTCTCTGTATGGGACGGAGTCTCTGTATGGGACGGAGTCTCTGTATGGGACGGAGTCTCTGTATGGTACGGAGTCTCTGTATGGGACGGAGTCTCTGTATGGGATGGAGTCTCTGTATGGGATGGAGTCTCTGTATGGGATGGAGTCTCTGTATGGGATGGAGTCTCTGTATGGGATGCTGTCTCTGTATGGGACGCTGTCTCTGTATGGGATGGAGTCTCTGTATGGGACGCTGTCTCTGTATGGGATGGAGTCTCTGTATGGGATGCTGTCTCTGTATGGGATGGAGTCTCTGTATGGGATGGAGTCTCTGTATGGGATGGAGTCTCTGTATGGGATGGAGTCTCTGTATGGGATGCTGTCTCTGTATGGGATGGAGTCTCTGTATGGGACGCTGTCTCTGTATGGGATGGAGTCTCTGTATGGGATGGAGTCTCTGTATGGGATGGAGTCTCTGTATGGGATGGAGTCTCTGTATGGGATGGAGCGATGGGTTTGTATGGGATGGAGTCTCTGTATGGGATGGAGTCTCTGTATGGGACGCTGTCTCTGTATGGGATGGAGTCTCTGTATGGGACGCTGTCTCTGTATGGGATGCTGTCTCTGTATGGGACGCTGTCTCTGTATGGGATGGAGTCTCTGTATGGGATGGAGTCTCTGTATGGGATGCTGTCTCTGTATGGGATGGAGTCTCTGTATGGGACGCTGTCTCTGTATGGGATGGAGTCTCTGTATGGGATGCTGTCTCTGTATGGGACGGAGTCTCTGTATGGGACGCTGTCTCTGTATGGGATGGAATCTCTGTATGGGACACTGTCTCTGTATGAGATGGAGTCTCTGTATGGGATGCTGTCTCTGTATGGGATGGAGTCTCTGTATGGGACGCTGTCTCTGTATGGGATGGAGTCTCTGTATGGGATGCTGTCTCTGTATGGGACGGAGTCTCTGTATGGGACGCTGTCTCTGTATGGGATGGAATCTCTGTATGGGATGCTGTCTCTGTATGAGATGGAGTCTCTGTATGGGATGCTGTCTCTGTATGGGATGGAGTCTCTGTATGGGACGCTGTCTCTGTATGGGATGGAGTCTCTGTATGGGACGCTGTCTCTGTATGGGATGGAGTCTCTGTATGGGATGGAGCGATGGGTTTGTATGGGATGGAGTCTCTGTATGGGATGGAGTCTCTGTATGGGATGGAGTCTCTGTATGGGACGCCGTCTCTGTATGGGATGGAGCCGACCCCGCGTCCCCCTTGCCTCACCTCACATGAACACACCCGCACGCATCTCCCCCCCCCCCCCCCCCCCCCCCGTAGAGCTGGAATTGAAGGTCACCCGATCGACCGGTTTCTATCCGAGAAACCCTTTATCGGGATTAACTCTGACGGTTTCCGGCGATCAGGGAATTGGACGGCCTCCCCCGGCGCTACGTTGCGCCGCGGCGCCGCGACCGGCCCTAAGATGGCGTGCCCGCCGCGGTTGAAGCGCATCCCCCACACACACACACACACCCCACCCACGTGTCGACGGGGCAAGCAGGGGAGGGACGGGACAGCATGAGTAGCGGGACCCGCAGGGGCTAATGACGCTTGAGCAGGCGCAGGCACCATTGTTAGGGAGGGAAAGGGATTAGTTAGAATTTACGCGGCGCACTGATCGGCAGATCACAGGCGCCCGGAAAACGCGGTGCGCGTTGCCAGAGGGTCGCGAGCCCATTGTTCAGAGCCGCATCCCTTTGAGGTGGGGAGGATAAGTAGTGGGGCGCAAAGGGGAAATCGGGCTCTCCCTTGACTCCAGCACCAGGCGACGCCACTAGCTCCAGCCCAGCGACCCGGACGTCCGTGGGACGCGCCGAGGTACGCTGCGAGCAGGGGATCAACGGACCGCCGCGAGCCCCTAACAGTGAGTTTACGGAGGTGAATTGAAATCATAGCAGAAAAATCGGGAATAGGCATAAAGGCATCAGCGTAGGCCAGCCTCGTCGACTCGCGGATTTAACACCTAGTTCCAGGCAGCGGACACTAAATCTTTAACAGCCGATCGCGGCCTCGTGTGACCTCGTTGAGAGGTGTGAACGTGTGTGGAGCTGCGTACACAGTGTGTTCGCCGCGTGAGCGAGTGCCGCGCGGAGCTGTGTGCGTGGGTGCGCGTACGTTCGCTACGTGTGTGATGATACAGGTGCGCGATCACAACGCGAGTGCTCAGTGGTGAGCGAGTGCCGCGGGGAGCTGTGTGCGTGAGTGCGCGTACGTTCGCTACGTGTCGGATACGGGTGCGCGCATTGGTCACGCGGTTATTCGATGTGGAGGCGAGTACCGCACCGGGCTGCAGACGGGCGTGCGCTCGCAGCGTGGGAGCACTGTACGTAGCGGCGTAAAGAGGGGGAGTGCGGCGTTTGAGTGATGATGCCGTGCGCACGGACGCTCGCAGCGTGGGAGCGCTGTACGTAGCGGCGTAAAGAGGGGGAGTGCGGCG
>NW_027620663.1:25000-32173 GCF_964198595.1 Lampetra fluviatilis | reverse complement strand
CACCTCTCTCTCACCCTCTCTCTCACCCTCACTCTCTCCATCACTCTCTCTGTCTCTCTCACTCACTCACCCTCTCTCTCACTCTCACCCTCACCCTCTCACTCACCCTCTCACCCTCACCCTCTCTCTCGCCCTCACCCTCTCCCTCACCGGTGTGGCCAGGCTGATGATGAACGTCTCGCGCTCCGTCTGGGTGTCCACGGTTCCGCCCCGCTCCCTCTGCCGTCTCAGCCCTCGCTCCGTCTCCTCACGGCGGCGCCGCTCCCTCTCATCCGGCACCCACCGCTCCTCCTGGGTGGGGTCATCACCGTGCACAGACGGGTCGTGTGGGTGGGACGTGTGGGTGGTGTGGGTGGGTGTGGGTGGGTGTGGGTGGGTGTGGGTGGGTGTGGGTGGGTGGTGTGGGTGGTGTGGGTGGTGTAGGTGGTGTGGGTGGGGTGTGGGTGGGTGTGGGTGGGTGTGGGTGGGTGTGGGTGGGTGTGGGTGGGTGTGGGTGGGTGGGTGTGGGTGGGTGGGTGTGGGTGGGTGTGGGTGGGGTGGGTGTAGGTGGGTGTGGGTGGGGTGGGTGGGGTGGGTGGGGTGGGTGGGGTGGGTGGTGTGGGTGGTGTGGGTGGGGTGGGTGGTGTGGGTGGGGTGGGTGGTGTGGGTGGGGTGGGTGGTGTGGGTGGGGTGGGTGGTGTGGGTGGGGTGGGTGGTGTGGGTGGGGTGGGTGGTGTGGGTGGGGTGGGTGGTGTGGGTGGGGTGAGTGGGGTGGGTGGTGTGGGTGGTGTGGGTGGTGTGGGTGGGGGTGGGGTGGGGTGGGTGGGGTGGGTGGTGGGTGGGGTGGGTGGGGTGGGTGGGGTGGGGTGGGTGGGGTGGGTGGGGTGGGGTGGGGTGGGTGGGGTGGGGTGGGGTGGATGGTGTGGGTGGTGTGGGTGGTGTGGATGGTGTGGGTGGTGTGGGTGGTGTGGGTGGTGTGGGTGGTGTGGGTGGGGTGGGTGGTGTGGGTGGTGTGGGTGGGGTGGGTGGTGTGGGTGGTGTGGGTGGGTGTGGGTGGGTGGTGTGGGTGGGGTGGGTGGGTGGTGTGGGTGGGGTGGGTGGGGTGGGTGGGGTGGGTGGGGTGGGTGGGGTGGGTGGGGTGGGTGGTGTGGGTGGGGTGGGTGGGGTGGGTGGTGTGGGTGGGTGGGTGGGTGGGGTGGGTGGGGTGGGTGGGGTGGGTGGGGTGGGTGGGGTGGGTGGGGTGGGTGGGGTGGGTGGGGTGGGTGGGGTGGGTGGTGTGGGTGGGTGGGTGGTGTGGGTGGTGTGGGTGGTGTGGGTGGTGTGGGTGGTGTGGGTGGGGGTGGGTGGTGTGGGTGGGGGTGGGTGGTGTGGGTGGGTGGTGTGGGTGGGTGGTGTGGGTGGGTGGTGTGGGTGGGTGGGGTGGTGTGGGTGGGTGGGGTGGGGTGGGTGGTGTGGGTGGGGTGGGTGGGGTGGGTGGGGTGGGTGGTGTGGGTGGGGTGGGGTGGTGTGGGTGGGGTGGGTGGTGTGGGTGGGGTGGGTGATGTGGGTGGTGTGGGTGGGTGTGGGTGGTGTGGGTGGGTGTGGGTGGGTGTGGGTGGTGTGGGTGGTGTGGGTGGGGTGGGTGGTGTGGGTGGGGTGGGTGGGGTGGGTGGGGTGGGTGGTGTGGGTGGGGTGGGTGGTGTGGGTGGGGTGGGTGGTGTGGGTGGGGTGGGTGGTGTGGGTGGGGTGGGTGGTGTGGGTGGGGTGGGTGGTGTGGGTGGGGTGGGTGGGGTGGGTGGTGTGGGTGGGGTGGGTGGGGTGGGTGGTGTGGGTGGTGTGGGTGGTGTGGGTGGTGTGGGTGGTGAGGGTGGTGTGGGTGGGGTGGGTGGGGTGGGTGGGGTGGGTGGGGGGGGTGGGGTGGGTGGTGTGGGTGGGTGGGGTGGGTGGTGTGGGTGGGTGGGGTGGGTGGGGTGGGTGGGGTGGGTGGGGTGGGTGGGGTGGGTGGGGGGTGGGTGGGGTGGGTGGGGTGGGTGGGGTGGGTGGGGTGGTGTGGGTGGTGTGGGGTGGTGTGGGTGGGGTGGGGGTGGGGTGGGGTGGGGGGGTGGTGTGGGTGGGGTGGGTGGGGTGGGTGGTGTGGGTGGGGTGGGTGGTGTGGGTGGTGTGGGTGGTGTGGGTGGTGTGGGTGGTGGGGGTGGTGGGGTGGTGTGGGTGGGGTGGGTGGGGTGGGTGGGGTGGGGTGGGGTGGGTGGGGTGGGTGGGGTGGGTGGGTGGGGTGGGTGGGGGTGGGTGGGGGGGTGGGGTGGGGTGGGTGGTGTGGGTGGGGTGGGTGGGGTGGGTGGGGTGGGTGGGGTGGGTGGTGTGGGGTGGGGTGGGGGGGGTGGGTGGGGTGGGTGGGGTGGGTGGGGTGGGTGGGGTGGGGTGGGGGTGTGGGTGGGGTGGTGGGTGTGTGTGGGTGGTGGTGTGTGTGGTGTGTGGTGTGTGTGGTGTGTGTGGGTGTGTGGTGTGTGGTGTGTGTGTGTGGTGTGTGGTGTGTGTGGTGTTTGTGGTGTGTGTGTGGGTGTGTGTGGTGTGTGGTGTGTGGTGTGTGGTGTGTGGTGTGTGGTGTGTGGGTGTGTGTGGTGTGTGGGGTGTGTGGTGTGTGTGGTGTGTGGGGTGTGTGGTGGTGTGGGTGTGTGGTGTGTGTGGGTGTGTGGGGGTGTGTGGTGTACGTGGGTGTGTGTGTGTACGTGGTGGTGTGTGGTGTGTGTGGTGTGTGGTGTGTGTGGTGTGTGTGTGGTGTGTGTGTGTGTGGTGTGTGTGTGTGTGGTGTGTGTGTGTGTGGTGTGTGGTGTGTGTGTGGTGTGTGGTGTGTGGTGTGTGTGTGGTGTGTGGTGTGTGTGTGGTGGTGTGGTGGGTGTGTGGGTGTGTGTGGTGGTGTGGTGTGGGTGGGGTGTGGGGTGTGTGTGGGGTGTGTGTGTGGGTGTGTGGGGTGTGTGTGGGTGTGTGGGGGTGTGTGGGGGTGTGGTGGGTGTGGTGTGTGGTGTGTGTGGTGGGGGTGGTGTGTGGGGGGTGTGGGGGGTGGGTGTGGGGGTGTGTGGTGGGTGTGGGGGGGGGGGGGTGGGGGGTGTGTGGGTGTGTGTGGTGTGTGGGGGGGTGGTGGGTGGGGGTGGGGTGTGTGGGGTGGTGGGTGGGGTGTGGTGTGGGGGGTGGGGTGTGTGGGGGGGGGTGGGGGGGTGGTGTGGTGTGTGGGGGGGGTGGGGGTGGGGGTGTGGGGGGGGTGTGGGGGTGGGGGGTGGGTGTGGGTGTGGTGTGGGTGTGGTGGGTGTGGTGTGTGTGTGTGGTGTGTGTGTGTGGTGTGTGTGGTGTGTGTGTGTGTGTGTGTGGTGTGTGAGTGTGTGGTGTGTGTGTGGTGTGTGTGGTGTGTGTGGTGTGTGTGTGGTGTGTGTGGGGTCACCGTGTCTCTCACCGAAGGTCCCAGAGGCTCCTCAGCTCCGCAATCCGCAGCTCCATCTCCGCCCGGCACACAGGGCACGGAGCCCTGACCACCTGACTCACCACCACCACAATCACCACAATCACCACCACCACAACCACCACCACAACCATCACCTCGTCGCCCGCCGACTCCTGCCCACCCCACCGCTCCTCCCCGCCGGGTCCGCCCTGATGCCCCGCCCCCACTGACGTCATCAGCCCCGCCCCCAGCCCCGCCCCTCCTGACGTCATCAGCCCCACCTTCAGCCCCCCACCCCCCCTGTCGTCATCAGCCCCCCCCCCCCTGTCGTCATCAGCCCCGCCCCCAGCCCCGCCCCCAGCCCCGCCCATCCTGACGTCATCAGCCCCGCCTCCAGCCCCGCCCCCCCTGTCGTCATCAGCCCCACCCCCCCTGTCGTCATCAGCCCCACCCCCCCTGTCGTCATCAGCCCCACCCCCTCTGTCGTCATCAGCCCCGCCCCCCCGTGTCGTCATTAGGCCCACCCCCTCTGTATTAGGCCCACCCCCTCTGTCGTCATCAGCCCCACCCCCTCTGTCGTCATCAGCCCCACCCCCCGTGTCGTCATTAGGCCCACCCCCAGCCCCACCCCCCGTGTCGTCATCAGCCCCACCCCCCTGTCGTCATCAGCCCCGCCCCCACTGTCGTCATCAGCCCCGCCTCCAGCCCCGCCTCCTCTGACGTCATCAGCCCCACCCCCCGTCGTCATCAGCCCGCCCCAGCCCCACCCCCCCTGTCGTCATCAGCCCCACCCCCAGCCCCCTCTGTCGTCCTCAGCCCCGCCCCCAGCCCCACCCCCAGCCCCACCCCCTGACGTCATCAACCCCGCCCCCCCTGTCGTCAGCCCCGCCCCCCAACCCCGTCCCCCCTGTCGTCCTCAGCCCCACCCCCAGCCCCACCCCCTGACGTCATCAACCCCGCCCCCCCTGTCGTCACCAGCCCTGCCCACTGTCGTCATCAGCCCCGCCTCCAGCCCCGCCCCCACCGACGTCATCAGCCCCGCCCCCCAGCCCCACCTCCTCTGACGTCATCAGCCCCGCCCCCAGCCCCACCTCCTCTGACGTCACCGGCGGGCCCTCGTCCAGGCGGTGCAGCGCGTAGCGGCGCAGGCAGTGCGCGTGGAAGTAGTGGAAACACGGGGAGCGCACGAACACCTCAGACTCCTGGGGGTGGGGGGGGTGGGGGGGGTGGGGGGGGGTGGGGGGGGTGGGGGGAAGGGGGGTGGGGGGGGGGTGGGGGGGTACACACACGTCTAGCAGTGGAGAGATCACGTGGTGGGCGAGTGAGACTGAGACACACGGAGAGAGAGAGACAGAGAGAGAGACACACACACAGAGACACGTCTAGCAGTGGAGAGATCACGTGGTGGGCGAGTGAGACTGAGACACACGGAGAGACACAGAGAGAGAGACACAGAGAGAGACACAGAGAGAGAGTCACAGAGAGAGAGACACAGAGAGAGAGACACAGAGAGATGCACAGAGAGATGCACAGAGAGACAGAGAGAGACCCAGAGAGGGACACACAGATACGGAGACACAGAGAGACACAGAGAGAGAGACACACACACACAGAGACACATCTACTAGTGGAGAGATCACGTGGTGGGCTAGCAAGACTGAGACACACGGAGAGAGAGAGACAGAGAGAGAGACACACACACAGAGACACGTCTAGCAGTGGAGAGATCACGTGGTGGGGCGAGTGAGACTGAGACACACGGAGAGAGACACAGAGAGACACAGAGACAGAGACAGACACAGAGAGAGACACAGAGAGAGATAGACAGAGAGAGAGACACAGAGAGAGACACAGAGAGATGCACAGAGAGACAGAGAGAGACCCAGAGAGGGACACACAGATACGGAGACACAGAGAGACACAGAGAGAGAGACACACACACACAGAGACACATCTACTAGTGGAGAGATCACGTGGTGGGCTAGCAAGACTGAGACACACGGAGAGAGAGAGAGACAGAGAGACACAGAGAGAGACATAGAGACACAGAGAGAGACATAGAGAGACACAGAGAGACAGAGAGAGACATAGAGACACAGAGAGAGACATAGAGAGACACAGAGACACAGAGAGACACAGAGAGACAGAGAGAGACATAGAGACACAGAGACACAGAGAGAGACACAGAGAGAGACACAGAGAAGAGACACAGAGAGAGACACAGAGAGAGAGAGACACACACAGAGACACGTCTAGCAGTGGAGAGTTCACGGGGTGGTATAGCGAGACTGAGACACACGGAGAGAGAGAGACAGAGAGACACAGAGACAGAGACACAGAGAGAGACAGAGAGACACAGAGAGAGGTACAAACGTACCGCTCACCCACTCTGACCCAGCCACCCACCCCACCCACCACCCACCCCCCCCCACCCCCCCACCCACCCACTCTCACCCCCCACCCACTCTCACCCCCCCACCCACTCTCACGCCCCCCACCACCACCCCCCCACCCCCCCACCCACTCTCACCCCCCCACCCACTCTCACCCCCCCACCCACTCTCACCCCCCACCCACTCTCACCCCCCCACCCACTCTCACCCCCCCACCCACTCTCACCCCCCCACCCACTCTCACCCCCCCACCCACTCTCACCCCCCCACCCACTCTCACCCCCCCACCCACTCTCACCCCCCCACCCACTCTCACCCCCCCACCCACTCTCACCCCCCACCCACTCTCACCCCCCCACCCACTCTCACCCCCCCACCCACCTGCAGGCTGTGTAGACAGATGGTGCAGGAGCTGTGTGGGCAGCTGTTGATGGTGGTGAGCGCCTCTTTAGCCACCTGCACCACCACCAACAACAACAACAACAACCACCACCATCACCATCACCACCACCATCACCACCACGCCCACGATGAAGATGGTCTGTGTCTCTGTGTGTGTGTGTGTCTGTGTGTGTGTGTGTGTGTCTGTGTGTGTGTGTGTCTGTGTGTGTGTCTGTGTGGTGTGTGTGTGTCTGTGTGTGTGTGTGTGTCTGTGTGTGTGTGTGTGTCTCTGTGTGTGTGTGTCTCTGTGTGTGTGTGTCTCTGTGTGTGTGTGCCTCTGTGTGTGTGTGTCTCTGTGTGTGTGTGTGTGTCTGTGTGTGTCTCTGTGTGTGTGTGTGTGTCTGTGTGTGTGTGTCTCTGTGTGTGTGTGTGTCTGTGTGTGTGTGTGTGTCTGTGTGTGTGTGTGTGTCTGTGTGTGTGTGTGTCTGTGTGTGTGTGTGTCTGTGTGTGTGTGTGTGTGTGTGTGTCTGTGTGTGTGTCTCTGTGTGTGTGTGTGTGTCTGTGTGTGTGTCTGTGTGTCTATGTGTCTGTGTGTGTGTGTGTGTGTCTGTGTGCGTGTGCGTCTGTGTGCGTGTGCGTCTGTGTGCGTGTGTGTCTGTGTGCGTGTGCGTCTGTGTGCCTGTGTGCGTGTGCGTCTGTGTGCGTGTGCCTGTGTGCGTGTGCGTCTGTGTGCGTGTGCGTCTGTGTGCGTGTGCGTCTGTGTGCGTGTGCGTCTGTGTGCGTGTGTCTGTGTGCGTGTGTCTGTGCGTGTGTGTGTCTGTGCGTGTGTGTCTGTGTGTCTGTGTCTGTGTGTGTGTAGCCACAGAGGCTACACGGGGGATCTTTGTCTGTGTGTGTGTGTAGGTGCTGCTACTGACAGCACTTGCCCCTACAGCCCTGCTAGAGGCTACACGGGGGAGCTTTGTCTGTGTGTGTGTGTAGGTGCTGCTACTGACAGCACTTGCCCCT
>NW_027620663.1:0-10000 GCF_964198595.1 Lampetra fluviatilis | reverse complement strand
GCCTCAGTGATTAACACTGAACCCTGTGGGGAGTGAGCCTCAGTCTGGCTCTGTGAGCCTCAGTGATTAACACTGAACCCTGTGGGGAGTGAGCCTCAGTCTGGCTCAGTGAGCCTCAGTGATTAACACTGAACCCTATGGGAGGGAGCCTCAGTCTGGCTCAGTGAGCCTCAGTGATTAACACTGAACCCTGTGGGGAGTGAGCCTCAGTCTGGCTCAGTGAGCCTCAGTGATTGACACTGAACCCTATGGGGAGTGAGCCTCAGTCTGGCTCCGAAAGCCTCAGTGATTAACACTGAACCCTGTGGGGAGTGAGCCTCAGTCTGGCTCAGTGAGCCTCAGTGATTAACACTGAACCCTATGGGAGTGAGCCTCAGTCTGGCTCCGTGAGCCTCAGTGATTAACACTGAACCCTATGGGAGTGAGCCTCAGTCTGGCTCTGTGAGCCTCAGTGATTAACACTGAACCCTATGGGGAGTGAGCCTCAGTCTGGCTCCGAAAGCCTCAGTGATTAACACTGAACCCTGTGGGGAGTGAGCCTCAGTCTGGCTCTGTGAGCCTCAGTGATTAACACTGAACCCTGTGGGGAGTGAGCCTCAGTCTGGCTCAGTGAGCCTCAGTGATTAACACTGAACCCTATGGGAGGGAGCCTCAGTCTGGCTCTGTGAGCCTCAGTGATTAACACTGAACCCTGTGGGGAGTGAGCCTCAGTCTGGCTCAGTGAGCCTCAGTGATTAACACTGAACCCTATGGGAGGGAGCCTCAGTCTGGCTGTGTGAGCCTCAGTGATTAACACTGAACCCTGTGGGGAGTGAGCCTCAGTCTGGCTCAGTGAGCCTCAGTGATTAACACTGAACCCTATGGGAGGGAGCCTCAGTCTAGCTCTGTGAGCCTCAGTGATTAACACTGAACCCTGTGGGGAGTGAGCCTCAGTCTGGCTCAGTGAGCCTCAGTGATTGACACCCTATGGGGAGTGAGCCTCAGTCTGGCTCAGTGAGCCTTATAGCGGCTCAAGGCGGTTACCGTTCGCGTGGCGATAGAGATTATTTATTAAGTTTTATTTATTAAAGATTAAAGGTGGCCGCAACACATTTCAACAATAACAACAGCGAAACAAATAAACAAACAAGTAAACAAAAAAAACAAGTAAACAATGTAAACAAAAAAAACTAAATCGTTAAATAAAAACGCCTCACGTTCTTACCCGGGACTCAAGGCCGCGTCCGCCATCTTGGTACGGGAGGGTGTGGGGAGGGGCGGTCTGCGCATGCGCGGTCTTTTAAGCGGCTCAGCTGCTACGGAAGTCCGGCGAGGGTCACAACCACGCAGAGGGCAAAGGGGGAGGGGACAAAGCGATGGGTGGGGCCAATTTACAAAACGCGTTTTTAAAAAAAAATATATGAAATTTTTATTCTTTAAATTGTATTAATCGAATTTAAGTTGTGTTTATTTACTCGGTCGATATCTTACGAGTGAGTGATTGTGTGAGATCTCGTACTTGAATGATTTAATTAGAAAAAACACTTTGATAACCGGGATACAAGGCCGCGTTCGCCATCATGGTACGGGAGGATGGTGGTAGTGAGGTCTGCGCATGCGCAGTCTTTAAGTTGCTCAGCTGCTACGGAAGCTCGCCGAGAGTCAAACCCACCGAGGACGCGAGGGGGGGGGATGACGTCGTGGAAGGGGGGATTTTTAAAACGCGTTTAATAAAATCTCGTTATTTTATTTATAGTTGTATTTAATTATTTGCTCGAAAGAGTGGGTGCGGGAACTGGTGCCTTGAAAGATTTGAGAATAAAAAAACACGCGTCAGGAAACGCGCGCGCTTCGATTTACCGGAGATCCAAGGCCGCCTCGGCCATCTTGGTACGGTAGAGGGTGGCGTATTTGTCAGTCTGCGCATGCGCAATCTTTAAATGGCCCCAGCTGCTACGGAGGCTCGGCGAGGGTCAAACCCACGGCGTGATTGAGGGGGAGGGGCATTCACAAAACGCGTTTATTTTTACAGGTCCACGTTTAAAGTTCAGTATTGGTGAACATTAAGTGGTATTTAGTTTAACACGCAGGCGGTTTTCGCCGACAATGTTATCTGTAATAAAGCACGGGGCGGGGTGGAGAGTTCTTGTTTAAAACAATGGGTTAGATCGATTAAACATAATTGTTGTAGGGAAGTAATAAAATAATAAAAATAAAACATAATAAAATTATTCTCACTATTATTATTTTATTACTTCCCTTCTACGTGATGACTTTACCGAAAGAACCAAGAAGATGAATCCCTGCAGTCACGAAAGCTTTAAATCGAAATATAATTGTTGTATTTCGATTTAAAGCTTTTTGCTGAACTGCAGTGATTCGTATTCGTAGTTCTTTCGGTAAAGTCATCACGTAGAAGGAAAAGAATAAAATAATAAAAATACGACGTAATAAAATACAATTCTCACAAAGGGAAATAATAAACTAATGCAAATTACACATAATAAAATAATATAATAACATGATATTATTTTAATAATATAATAAAATAATAAAATTACACATAATAAAATAATATAATAACATGATATTATTTTAATAATATAATAATACAATATTAAAAATTAAACATAAAATAATATAATAACATAATAAAAATTTTCTATTATAATAATAAAAATAAAACATCATAAAATACAATTCTCACGACGTTTCGGCCACAACGCAAGCAGCCGTCCTCAGGTGAAGAACAGGTCTGTGGGAAAGACAGCGTCTGAATGAAACAGCACCAGGCTTGGCAGCGTATATTTAAGCTGCTGGGTTGGAGGGGGGAAGGGCGCCTTGACAAAAGAATTTGCATATCAACAGAGGAATTTAGCATATTGATGGGAAATGCAGATATGGGATTCGTCACTACTTGTGGAATGCGTAGGAGGTGGGCGGGAGGTTTCAAAGTCATATTATGCCCGTGCGTTATGCAGGATTAGCAGCATCGAAGGGAGGGAGTAGGGTTAGCAGTAATAAAGGGAAGGAATGATCATTGGTGTTTTACCCTTCTATCTGACACCTTTTTTACAAGGAGTCATGTTTGCATAGACCACAATACCTGCAGTCGTAATGCAAACAAAACACACAACTCTGATAATATATGCACTGTCCTTGAAGTTGATTGGCCCACACCCGAGACAGCTTTCCTTAGAGCCCAGTCTCACATGGTCCTTGAAGTTGATTGGTCCACACCCGAGACAGCTTTCCTTAGAGCCCAGTCTCACATGGTCCTTGAAGTTGATTGGTCCACACCCGAGACAGCTTTCCTTAGAGCCCAGTCTCACATGGTCCTTGAAGTTGATTGGTCCACACCCGAGACAGCTTTCCTTAGAGCCTAGTCTCACATGGTCCTTGAAGTTGATTGGTCCACACCCGAGACAGCTTTCCTTAGAGCCCAGTCTCACATGGTCCTTGAAGTTGATTGGTCCACACCCGAGACAGCTTTCCTTAGAGCCCAGTCTCACATGGTCCTTGAAGTTGATTGGTCCACACCCGAGACAGCTTTCCTTAGAGCCTAGTCTCACATGGTCCTTGAAGTTGATTGGTCCACACCCGAGACAGCTTTCCTTAGAGCCCAGTCTCACATGGTCCTTGAAGTTGATTGGTCCACACCCGAGACAGCTTTCCTTAGAGCCCAGTCTCACATGGTCCTTGAAGTTGATTGGTCCACACCCGAGACAGCTTTCCTTAGAGCCCAGTCTCACATGGTCCTTGAAGTTGATTGGTCCACACCCGAGACAGCTTTCCTTAGAGCCTAGTCTCACATGGTCCTTGAAGTTGATTGGTCCACACCCGAGACAGCTTTCCTTAGAGCCTAGTCTCACATGGTCCTTGAAGTTGATTGGTCCACACCCGAGACAGCTTTCCTTAGAGCCCAGTCTCACATGGTCCTTGAAGTTGATTGGTCCACACCCGAGACAGCTTTCCTTAGAGCCCAGTCTCACATGGTCCTTGAAGTTGATTGGTCCACACCCGAGACAGCTTTCCTTAGAGCCTAGTCTCACATGGTCATTGAAGTTGATTGGTCCACACCCGAGACAGCTTTCCTTAGAGCCTAGTCTCACATGGTCCTTGAAGTTGATTGGTCCACACCCGAGACAGCTTTCCTTAGAGCCTAGTCTCACCTGGTGTTGGACCAGATGACGCCAAAAGGCGCACAACTCAAAGACAACGCACCATCAGAGTATGAGAGCTCGGGGTTAAGCATTTACACCATTGGTACCTCATTTGCCAGTAAAAAAATGTGATAATTGTTTTTTTACCCTTCTATCTGGCAACAAAACTGCCATATAGAAGGGTAAAAAACCAATTAGCATAAAAATATGATAATAGATAATAGAAAACCAATTATCATATTTTTTACTGGCAAATGAGGTTCCAAAGGGAAGGAATGTTTAAACCTTTTTCGTGACTGCAGTGGTTAATATTCGTAGTTCTTTCGGTAAAGTCATCACGTAGAAGGGAAATAATAAAATAATAAAAATACAAAACAATAAAATTCTCACGACGTTTCGACCGTAACACAAGCAATCGTCACGAGGTGTGAAAAACCACAGCAAATTTTCTTGTTGTGGTTTTATAAATAATAAAAATACAAAACAATAAAATTCTCACGACGTTTCGATTGCAACGCAAGCAATCGTCATGAGGTGTGAAAAAACCACAGCAAATGTTCTTGCTGTGGTTTTATAAAATAATAAAAATATAAAACGATAAAATTCTCACGACGTTTCGATTGCAACGCAAGCAATCATCATGAGGTGTGAAAAAACCACAGCAAATTTTCTTGTTGTGGTTTTATAAAATAATAAAAATAAAATTATCTAGACGTTTCGATTGCAACACCAGCAATCATCGTGAGGTGTGAAAAAACCACAGCAAATTGTCTTGCTGTGGTTTTATAAAATAATAAAAATATAAAACAATAAAATTCTCACGACCTTTCGATTGCAACGCAAGCAATCATCGTGAGGTGTGAAAAAACCACAGCTAATTATCTCGTTGTAGTTTTATAAAATAATAACAATTAAATAAAATGCTCACGTTTCGACTGCAACACAAGCAATCATCATGAGGTGTGAAAAAACCACAGCAAATTGTCTTGCTGTGGTTTTATAAAATAATAAAAATAAAATAAAAGTAAAATTCTCACGACCTTTCGACTGCAACGCAAGCAATCATCGTCATCAGGTGTGAAAAAACGACAGCAATTCAATTTTATTGTTTTATTTACATCATTTTATTATTTCCCTCCTAAATTGTTGTGTCAATTCTTCATTTGAGGCTTTCGTCACTGCACGAATCCCAAACCCTTTGGTTCTTTCGGTAAAGGGGCCGTCCATAAATGACGTCACACACCTTGGGGGTAGGGGTGGGGGTCAGACATATGACGATGTATGACGAGAAGGGGGGGGTGACGTCACGTCAAAATGCGCAACTGACAAACGTGACGTCACGTCAAAATGAGCAACCGAGAAATGTGACGTCACGTCAAAATGAGCAACTGACAAATGTGACGTCACGTCAAAATGAGCAACCGACAAACGTGACGTCACGTCAAAATGAGCAACCGACAAACGTGACGTCACGTCAAAATGAGCAACCGACAAACGTGACGTCACGTCAAAATGAGCAACCGACAAACGTGACGTCACGTCAAAATGCGCAACCGACAAACGTGACGTCACGTCAAAATGAGCAACCGAGAAATGTGACGTCACGTCAAAATGAGCAACCGACAAACGTGACGTCACGTCAAAATGAGCAACCGACAAACGTGACGTCACGTCAAAATGGGCAACTGACAAACGTGACGTCACGTCAAAATGAGCAACTGACAAACGTGACGTCACGTCAAAATGAGCAACCGACAAATGTGACGTCACGTCAAAATGAGCAACCGACAAACGTGACGTCACGTCAAAATGAGCAACCGACAAACGTGACGTCACGTCAAAATGAGCAACCGACAAACGTGACGTCACGTCAAAATGAGCAACCGACAAACGTGACGTCACGTCAAAATGAGCAACCGACAAACGTGACGTCACGTCAAAATGAGCAACCGACAAACGTGACGTCACGTCAAAATGAGCAACCGACAAACGTGACGTCACGTCAAAATGAGCAACTGACAAACGTGACGTCACGTCAAAATGAGCAACCGACAAACGTGACGTCACGTCAAAATGAGCAACCGACAAACGTGACGTCACGTCAAAATGAGCAACCGACAAACGTGACGTCACGTCAAAATGAGCAACCGACAAACGTGACGTCACGTCAAAATGAGCAACCGACAAACGTGACGTCACGTCAAAATGCGCAACTGACAAACGTGACGTCACGTCAAAATGAGCAACCGAGAAATGTGACGTCACGTCAAAATGAGCAACTGACAAATGTGACTTCACGTCAAAATGGGCAACTGACAAACGTGACGTCACGTCAAAATGGGCAACTGACAAACGTGACGTCACGTCAAAATGGGCAACTGACAAACGTGACGTCACGTCAAAATGAGCAACCGACAAACGTGACGTCACGTCAAAATGAGCAACTGACAAACGTGACGTCACGTCAAAATGAGCAACTGACAAACGTGACGTCACGTCAAAATGGGCAACTGACAAACGTGACGTCACGTCAAAATGAGCAACCGACAAACGTGACGTCACGTCAAAATGAGCAACCGACAAACGTGACGTCACGTCAAAATGAGCAACTGACAAATGTGACGTCACGTCAAAATGAGCAACTGACAAATGTGACGTCACGTCAAAATGAGCAACTGACAAACGTGACGTCACGTCAAAATGGGCAACTGACAAACGTGACGTCACGTCAAAATGAGCAACCGACAAACGTGACGTCACGTCAAAATGAGCAACTGACAAACGTGACGTCACGTCAAAATGGGCAACTGACAAACGTGACGTCACGTCAAAATGAGCAACCGACAAACGTGACGTCACGTCAAAATGAGCAACCGACAAACGTGACGTCACGTCAAAATGAGCAACTGACAAATGTGACGTCACGTCAAAATGAGCAACTGACAAATGTGACGTCACGTCAAAATGAGCAACTGACAAACGTGACGTCACGTCAAAATGAGCAAATGAGAAATGTGACGTCACGTCAAAATGAGCAACTGACAAACGTGACGTCACGTCAAAATGAGCAAATGAGAAATGTGACGTCACGTCAAAATGCGCAACTGACAAACGTGACGTCACGTCAAAATGAGCAAATGAGAAATGTGACGTCACGTCAAAATGCGCAACTGACAAACGTGACGTCACGTCAAAATGAGCAAATGAGAAATGTGACGTCACGTCAAAATGCGCAACTGACAAATGTGACGTCACGTCAAAATGCGCAACTGACAAATGTGACGTCACGTCAAAATGCGCAACTGACAAATGTGACGTGACATAAAAAAACTTAATGAAATAGACTTTTTAATAAATGTTTTCTCCTACAACATCAGAGCGCCACGTGAAATACGCACTACAATGACAATAGTTTAAAGCGATTTGAAGCATGTTTTATTTTTTTTTGTCAGTGGGGGGGGGGGGGGGGGGCAGAGCTTGGTGACGTCATATTTGAGGGGAGGGGGGGGGGGTCAAAAATCGGCAAAAATCGCGTGACGTCATTTATGGCCGGCCCCAAAGCCGCGTAACTGCTTGTTGTGTCGTCAATGCCCCAACCACCACCCGACACACCCGATCAGCAGCAGGGCGTGTGGACGGATCGAATCGTGGACGATTTCATTGAGAATTCTCACCAGGGGAGTAAGGCGAACATGCTGCTGCTGCTGCTGCGTTGGTCACCATCTCAACCACCACCACCTCAACCATCTCAACCACCTCAACAACCACCACCTCAACCACCACCTCAACCATCACCACCTCAACAACCACCACCTCAACAACCACCACCTCAACCACCACCACCTCCACCACCACAACCACCAACACCACCTCAACCATCACCACCTCAACCACCACCACCTCAACCACCACAACCACCACCATCTCAACCACCACCACCTCAACCACCACCACCTCAACCACCACCACCACCATCACCACCACCTCAACCACCACCACCACCACCACCACCACCACCACCACCTCAACCACTACCACCACCACCTCAACCACCACTACCTCCATCACCACCACCCACCACCACCACCTCAACCACCACCTCAACCACTACCACCACCACCTCAACCACCACTACTTCCATCACCACCTCAACAACCACCACCTCAACCACCACCACCTCCACCACCACAACCACCACCACCTCAACCACCACCACCTCAACCACCACAACCACCACCACCACCACAACCACCACCACCATCTCAACCACCACCACCTCAACCACCACCATCACCACCACCTCAACCACCACCACCACCACCTCAACCACCACCACCACGCACCTCAACCACCACCACCACCACCACCCACCACCACCACCTCAACCACCACCTCAACCATCACCACCACCTCAACCATCACCACCACCTCAACCACCACTACCACCACCACCACCTCAACCACCACCACAACCACCACCACCTCAACAACCACCACCTCAACCATCACCACCACCTCAACCATCACCACCACCTCAACCATCACCACCATCACCACCACCTCAATCATCACCACCACCTCAACCATCACCACCACCTCAACCATCACCACCACCTCAACCATCACCACCACCACCACCACCTCAACAACCACCACCTCAACCATCACCACCACCTCAACCACCATCACCACCACCTCAACCACCACCACCACCTCAACCACCACCACCACCTCAACCATCACCACCACCTCAACCACCACCTCCTCCACCTCCTCCACCTCTACCACCACCATCACCTACACCACCACCTCCATCTCCACCACCTCCACCACCACTACCACCACCTCCAACCACCACCACCTGCACCACGTCCACCACCTCCACCATCCCCACGACCACCTCAACCACCACCACCTCAACCACCAACTTCACCACCACCATCACCACCACCACCACCACCTCCACCACCACCACCTCCACCACCACCACCACCTCCACCACCACCATCACCACCACCACCACCACCTCCACCACCACCTCAACCTCAACCACCACCAACACCACCCACCCACCACCTCCACCACCACCACCATCACCACCACCTCCTCCACCACCACCACCACCACCTCAACCACCACCACCACCACCCACCACCATCACCACCACCACCATCACCACCCCCACCACCTCCACCACCACCACCACCACCACCAACACCACCACCTCCACCACCACCACCACCTCCATCACCACCTCAACCACCTCAACCACCACTACCACCGCCACCTCCAACCACCACCACCTGCACCACCTCCACCATCACCACCACCTCCACCACCTCCTCAACCACCACCACCACCACCTCAACCACCACCACCACCTCAACCACCTCTACCACCTCAACCACCTCTACCACCTCTACCACCTCTAATACCTCTACCACCTCCAGCAGATAGATCACCTACCACCACCTCCACCACCACCACCATCTCAACCACCACCACCACCACCACCACCACCACCACCTCCACCCCCCGGCATCAATGTCCCCCCGCTCCCACCACTGCACCCTCTCCTCTCCGCAGCTCCTTCACGATGCTGCCCAGATCCTCCACAAACATCTGGATCTGCAAGCAGGAGACACACGGGGAGTGGTGGGGTGGTGGGGTAGTGGGTGGGTGAGTGAGTGAGTCAGTGGGTGAGTGTGTGGGTGAGTGAGTGAGTGAGTGGATGGGTGTGTGGGTGAGTGTGTGGGTGAGTGTGTGGGTGAGTGAGTGAGTGAGTCAGTGGGTGGGTGAGTGAGTGAGTCAGTGGGTGGAGTGTGTGGGTGAGTGAGTGAGTGAGTGGATGGGTGTGT
>NW_027620662.1:40000-77500 GCF_964198595.1 Lampetra fluviatilis | reverse complement strand
GCAGAGACCCACAGACTCACCACACAGAGACCCACAGACTCACCACCACACAGAGACCCACAGACTCACCACCACGCAGAGACCCACAGACTCACCACACAGAGACCCATAGACTCACCACCACACAGAGACCCACAGACTCACCACCACACAGAGACCCACAGACTCACCACACAGAGACCCACAGACTCACCACACAGAGACCCACAGACTCATCACACAGAGACCCACAGACTCACCACCACACAGAGACCCACAGACTCACCACCACACAGAGACCCACAGACTCACCACCACACAGAGACCCACAGACTCACCACACAGAGACCCACAGACTCACCACCACACAGAGACCCACAGACTCACCACCACACAGAGACCCATAGACTCACCACCACACAGAGACCCACACCACACAGAGACCCATAGACTCACCACCACACAGAGACCCACAGACTCACCACACAGAGACCCACAGACTCACCACCACACAGAGACCCACAGACTCACCACCACACAGAGACCCACAGACTCACCACCACACAGAGACCCATAGACTCACCACCACACAGAGACCCACAGACTCACCACCACACAGAGACCCATAGACTCATCACCACACAGAGACCCACAGACTCACCACCACACAGAGACCCATAGACTCAACACCACACAGAGACCCATAGACTCACCACACAGAGACCCATAGACTCATCACACAGAGACCCACAGACTCACCACACAGAGACCCACAGACTCACCACACAGAGACCCACAGACTCACCACACAGAGACCCACAGACTCACCACACAGCGACCCATAGACTCACCACACAGAGACCCACAGACTCACCACCACACAGAGACCCATAGACTCACCACACAGAGACCCATAGACTCACCACACAGAGACCCACAGACTCACCACCACACAGAGACCCATAGACTCACCACACAGAGACCCATAGACTCACCACACAGAGACCCACAGACTCACCACACAGAGACCCACAGACTCGCCACCACACAGAGACCCACAGACTCATCACCACACAGAGACCCATAGACTCACCACCACACAGAGACCCATAGACTCACCACACAGAGACCCATAGACTCATCACACAGAGACCCACAGACTCACCACCACACAGAGACCCACAGACTCATCACCACACAGAGACCCACAGACTCATCACCACACAGAGACCCACAGACTCACCACCACACAGAGACCCATAGACTCACCACACAGAGACCCATAGACTCACCACACAGAGACCCACAGACTCACCACCACACAGAGACCCATAGACTCACCACACAGAGACCCACAGACTCACCACACAGAGACCCACAGACTCACCACCACACAGAGACCCATAGACTCACCACCACACAGAGACCCATAGACTCATCACCACACAGAGACCCATAGACTCACCACCAGAGAGACCCACAGACTCACCACACAGAGACCCATAGACTCACCACACAGAGACCCTCATCACACAGAGACCCACAGACTCACCACACAGAGACCCACAGACTCACCACACAGACACCCACAGACTCACCACACAGAGACCCACAGACTCACCACACAGAGACCCACAGACCACACAGAGACCCACAGACTCACCACACAGAGACCCACAGACTCACCACAGAGAGACCCACAGACTCGCCACACAGAGACCCACAGACTCACCACACAGAGACCCACAGACTCACCACCACATAGAGACCCACAGACTCACCACACAGAGACCCACAGACTCACCACACAGAGACCCATAGACTCACCACACAGAGACCCTCATCACACAGAGACCCACAGACTCACCACACAGAGACCCACAGACTCACCACACAGAGACCCACAGACAACACAGAGACCCACAGACTCACCACACAGAGACCCACAGACTCACCACACAGAGACCCACAGACTCCCCACACAGAGACCCACAGACTCACCACACAGAGACCCACAGACTCACCACACAGAGACCCACAGACTCACACACAGAGACCCACAGACTCACCACACAGAGACCCACAGACTCACACACAGAGACCCACAGACTCCCCACACAGAGACCCACAGACTCACACACAGAGACCCACAGACTCACCACACAGAGACCCACAGACTCCCCACATAGAGACCCACAGACTCACCACACAGAGACCCACAGACTCACACACAGAGACCCGCAGACTCACCACACAGAAACCCACAGACTCACCACACAGAGACCCACAGACTCACACAGAGACCCACAGACTCACCACACAGAAACCCACAGACTCACCACACAGAGACCCACAGACTCACACACAGAGACCCACAGACTCCCCACACAGAGACCCACAGACTCCCCACACAGAGACCCACAGACTCACCACATAGAGACCCACAGACTCACCACACAGAGACCCACAGACTCACCACACAGAGACCCACAGACTCACACACAGAGACCCACAGACTCACCACACAGAGACCCACAGACTCACCACAAAGAGACCCACAGACTCGCCACACAGAGACCCACAGACTCCCCACACAGAGACCCACAGACTCACACACAGAGACCCACAGACTCATCACCACACAGAGACCCATAGACTCACCACCACACAGAGACCCATAGACTCACCACACAGAGACCCATAGACTCATCACACAGAGACCCACAGACTCACCACCACACAGAGACCCACAGACTCATCACCACACAGAGACCCACAGACTCACCACCACACAGAGACCCATAGACTCACCACACAGAGACCCATAGACTCACCACACAGAGACCCACAGACTCACCACCACACAGAGACCCATAGACTCACCACACAGAGACCCACAGACTCACCACACAGAGACCCACAGACTCACCACCACACAGAGACCCATAGACTCACCACCACACAGAGACCCATAGACTCATCACCACACAGAGACCCATAGACTCACCACCAGAGAGACCCACAGACTCACCACACAGAGACCCATAGACTCACCACACAGAGACCCTCATCACACAGAGACCCACAGACTCACCACACAGAGACCCACAGACTCACCACACAGACACCCACAGACTCACCACACAGAGACCCACAGACTCACCACACAGAGACCCACAGACCACACAGAGACCCACAGACTCACCACACAGAGACCCACAGACTCACCACAGAGAGACCCACAGACTCGCCACACAGAGACCCACAGACTCACCACACAGAGACCCACAGACTCACCACCACATAGAGACCCACAGACTCACCACACAGAGACCCACAGACTCACCACACAGAGACCCATAGACTCACCACACAGAGACCCTCATCACACAGAGACCCACAGACTCACCACACAGAGACCCACAGACTCACCACACAGAGACCCACAGACTCACCACACAGAGACCCACAGACCACACAGAGACCCACAGACTCACCACACAGAGACCCACAGACTCACCACACAGAGACCCACAGACTCCCCACACAGAGACCCACAGACTCACCACACAGAGACCCACAGACTCACCACACAGAGACCCACAGACTCACACACAGAGACCCACAGACTCACCACACAGAGACCCACAGACTCACACACAGAGACCCACAGACTCCCCACACAGAGACCCACAGACTCACACACAGAGACCCACAGACTCACCACACAGAGACCCACAGACTCCCCACATAGAGACCCACAGACTCACCACACAGAGACCCACAGACTCACACACAGAGACCCGCAGACTCACCACACAGAAACCCACAGACTCACCACACAGAGACCCACAGACTCACACAGAGACCCACAGACTCACCACACAGAAACCCACAGACTCACCACACAGAGACCCACAGACTCACACACAGAGACCCACAGACTCCCCACACAGAGACCCACAGACTCCCCACACAGAGACCCACAGACTCACCACATAGAGACCCACAGACTCACCACACAGAGACCCACAGACTCACCACACAGAGACCCACAGACTCACACACAGAGACCCACAGACTCACCACACAGAGACCCACAGACTCACCACAAAGAGACCCACAGACTCGCCACACAGAGACCCACAGACTCACCACCACACAGAGACCCATAGACTCACCACAGAGACCCACAGACTCACCACCACACAGACCCACAGACTCACCACCACACAGAGACCCACAGACTCACCACACAGAGACCCACAGACTCACCACACAGAGACCCACAGACTCACCACCACACAGAGACCCACAGACTCACCACACAGGGACCCACAGACTCACCACACAGAGACCCACAGACTCACCACCACACAGAGACCCACCGACTCACCACACAGAGACCCACAGACTCACCACACAGAGACCCACAGACTCACCACCACACAGAGACCCACAGACTCACCACACAGAGACCCACAGACTCACCACACAGAGACCCACAGACTCCCCACACAGAGACCCACAGACTCACCACACAGAGACCCACAGACTCACCACACAGAGACCCACAGACTCACACACAGAGACCCACAGACTCACCACACAGAGACCCACAGACTCACACACAGAGACCCACAGACTCCCCACACAGAGACCCACAGACTCACACACAGAGACCCACAGACTCACCACACAGAGACCCACAGACTCCCCACATAGAGACCCACAGACTCACCACACAGAGACCCACAGACTCACACACAGAGACCCGCAGACTCACCACACAGAAACCCACAGACTCACCACACAGAGACCCACAGACTCACACAGAGACCCACAGACTCACCACACAGAAACCCACAGACTCACCACACAGAGACCCACAGACTCACACACAGAGACCCACAGACTCCCCACACAGAGACCCACAGACTCCCCACACAGAGACCCACAGACTCACCACATAGAGACCCACAGACTCACCACACAGAGACCCACAGACTCACCACACAGAGACCCACAGACTCACACACAGAGACCCACAGACTCACCACACAGAGACCCACAGACTCACCACAAAGAGACCCACAGACTCGCCACACAGAGACCCACAGACTCACCACCACACAGAGACCCATAGACTCACCACAGAGACCCACAGACTCACCACCACACAGAGACCCACAGACTCACCACACAGAGACCCATAGACTCATTACTCACCACACAGAGACCCACAGACTCACCACCACACAGACCCACAGACTCACCAACACACAGAGACCCACAGACTCACCACACAGAGACCCACAGACTCACCACACAGAGACCCACAGACTCACCACCACACAGAGACCCACAGACTCACCACACAGGGACCCACAGACTCACCACACAGAGACCCATAGACTCACCACCACACAGAGACCCACAGACTCACCACCACACAGAGACCCACAGACTCACCACCACACAGAGACCCACAGACTCACCACCACACAGAGACCCACAGACTCACCACCACACAGAGACCCATAGATTCATTACTCACCACATAGAGACTCTATGGGTCTTTGTGTGGTGAGTGGTGGTGGGTGGAAGTGGTGGGTGGTAGTGGTGGGTGGTGGGTGGTGGGTGGTGAGTGGTGGGTGGTAGTGGTGGGTGGTGAGTGGTGGGTGGTAGTGGTAGTGGGTGGTAGTTGTGGGTGGTGGTGGTGGGTGGTGAGTGGTGGGTGGTAGTGGTGGTGGGTGGTAGTGGTGGGTGGTGAGTGGTGGGTGGTAGTGGTGGGTGGTGAGTGGTGGGTGGTGAGTGGTGGGTGGTAGTGGTGGGTGGTGAGTGGTGGGTGGTAGTTGTGGGTGGTGGTGGTGGGTGGTGAGTGGTGGGTGGTAGTGGTGGGTGGTGAGTGGTGGGTGGTAGTTGTGGGTGGTGGTGGGTGGTGAGTGGTGGGTGGTAGTTGTGGGTGGTGGTGGTGGGTGGTGAGTGGTGGGTGGTAGTGGTGGGTGGTGAGTGGTGGGTGGTAGTTGTGGGTGGTGGTGGTGGGTGGTGAGTGGTGGGTGGTAGTGGTGGGTGGTGAGTGGTGGGTGGTGAGTGGTGGGTGGTAGTGGTGGGTAGTGGGTGGTAGTGGTAGTGAGTGGTGGGTGGTAGTGGTGGTGGGTGGTAGTGGTGGTGGGTGGTAGTGGTGGGTGGTGAGTGGTGATAGTGGTGGGTGGTAGTGGTGGTGGGTGATAGTGGGGGTGGGTGGTAGTGGTGGGTGGTGAGTGGTGAGTGGTGGTGGTGGGTGGTGAGTGGTGAGTGGTGGTGGGTGGTAGTGGTGGGTGGTAGTGGTGGTGGGTGGTGAGTGGTGGGTGGTGAGTGGTGGGTGGTAGTGGTGGGTGGTGAGTGGTGGGTGGTAGTGGGTGGTAGTGGTAGTGGGTGGTAGTTGTGGGTGGTGGTGGTGGGTGGTGAGTGGTGGGTGGTAGTGGTAGTGGGTGGTAGTGGTGGGTGGTGAGTGGTGGGTGGTAGTGGTGGGTGGTGAGTGGTGGGTGGTAGTGGTGGGTGGTGAGTGGTGGGTGGTAGTGGTGGTGGGTGGTGAGTGGTGGGTGGTAGGGGTGGTGGGTGGGTGGTAGTGGTGGGTGGTAGTGGTGGTGGGTGGTAGTGGTGGTGGGTGGTAGTGGTGGTGGGTGGTGAGTGGTGGGTGGTAGTGGGTGGTAGTGGTAGGTGGTGAGTAGTGGGTGGTAGTGGTGGGTAGTGAGTGGTGGGTGGTAGTGGTTGTGGGTGGTGAGTGGTGGGTGGTAGTGGTGGTGGGTGGTAGTGGTGGGTGGTAGTGGTGGGTGGTAGTGGTGGTGGGTGGTAGTGGTGGGTGGTGAGTGGTGGCAGTAAATATTCTGTTCATGATGTATAACTTCATTGGATGCGTCTCATAATCCAGAGATAACAGTTAAAATCACGATGTTTATAAGCCTAAGAAGATATTCTGCAGGTTTCCAGGAGGAATTCGTTCCGAAATAGGAAGGAAAAGAAATTCCCAAGATAAAAAAAACATTTTCCGATATAACAAAAAAAATCCCAATAAAAAAATTCGGGAAAAATCCCAAGGAAAAAAATCACGAGGAAACTAAAATTCCCGAGAGGAAAAATTGATTCCAAGAAAATTATTCCCTAGAAATCAAAAAAAAAATTCCCAAGGAAAAAAGAATAACCTTCCCAAGGAAAAAAATTCCCAAAAGAAACTAACTATCGAAACAAATTCTGCCAATAAAAAAAATCTCAATAAAACTACACCCACAGTGGGGAAAAAAATCCCAATTGTCAAGAAAAGAAATCCTAAATTTGGTTAAGAATGTGGGGGAGTGGGGTGGAACCGCGGCCTCCGATTGGTTGATGGGGTTTGTGTGGGATTTGGCCAATAGGAGGCCACCACAGGGATCCGCCCCCCTCTTCGCTCCTTATAAGGTTCGATGCAATGGGGGGGAGGGGGTGCCGGTGGGATTCGAGAGAGCCCCACCCTGAGCCCCCACCCCGCTCCGCTCCTTATAAGGAGCGGATCGAGGGTGGGAGGGGGGGGGTCGGATGGGGCCAACGCCCTCTGCCTGCTCCTTATAAGGAGCGGAGCGGCGGTGGGGGGGGGGTCACTTATAGCACGCGCGCAAACCCCGTGACCTCTCCCGGAGCGGTGACGTCACCGCTTAATTGTGTGTGTGGGGGTTGTGTGGTGAGTGTGTGTGTCTGTCTGCGTGTGTGTGTGTGTGTCTGTGTGTATGTGTGTCTGTGTGTGTGTCTGTGTGTATGTGTGTGTAACTGTGTGTGTGTGTCTGTGTGTGTGTCTCTGTGTGTGTGTCTGTGTGTGTGTGTCTGTGTGTCTGTCTGTGTGATCTGGGCAAAGTCCCATCAGTGAGCTCCTCCGGCAGGCAAGGCTGCGTTGGCTGGGTCATGTAGCCCGCATGCCCAGCCACCGCATGCCTAAACAGCTTTTGTTCGGCCGGATCGAGGGGGCTAAACGGGCACGGCACGGGCTAGAGAAGAGATGGAGCGATGTGGTACAGGAGGCACGGGCTAGAGAAGAGATGGAGTGGTGTGGTACAGGAGGCACGGGCTAGAGAAGAGATGGAGTGATGTGGTACAGGAGGCACGGGCTAGAGAAGAGATGGAGTGGTGTGGTACAGGAGGCACGGGCTAGAGAAGAGATGGAGTGATGTGGTACAGGAGGCACGGGCTAGAGAAGAGATGGAGTGATGTGGTACAGGAGGCACGGGCTAGAGAAGAGATGGAGTGGTGTGGTACAGGAGGCACGGGCTAGAGAAGAGATGGAGTGACGTGGTACAGGAGGCACGGGCTAGAGAAGAGATGGAGTGATGTGGTACAGGAGGCACGGGCTAGAGAAGAGATGGAGCGATGTGGTACAGGAGGACGTGGAGCTGAGTGAACTTGCCGATGACTGGTACCAGCGGTGTCAAGATCGGCCTCAGTGGAGGAGGCTCGTGAAGGACGCTACTGGGCAGTTGGAGGCAGTCGCCCTCCAACAACAACGGAGCGCGGAGGAGCGACGCTCACAACAACGAGCGGAGCGCCGGGTGGCTAAAGCACAGCAAGTTGGCACATGAGGGGGCACAGGTGGTGCATCAGCCAGTCATCTCAGTCATCTCAGTCGACCCGTGGCACCTGCTGGGTCTGCCCCGTGACCTCCTGCCAGCGGGCGTTCGACACTTCACGTGGTAGCCTCAAGGTGCACATGGCCTGGCACAAGCGTCGTGGTGACGTCACCGCCACTTAGTGGCGAATGGCGGCTGTTATCTTTGTGTGTGTGCGTGTGTGAGACTGTGTGTGAGTCATCTGTAAGATGCGCCTGCCATTCTTCCACTCCGGTGGTGGGCGTAACACCCAGGACCCCATTCCAACCTAAGGTGGCCTGGTCTCAGTTAGCTGATGAAAGTTGCAAGCGAGATTTCATCATCGCTTGCAGCTGTTGGTGGGCATCGTCCCCCACTCCTCCTGATGTCGAGGGTAATTGGGCGAGGTTTAGGACTGTGACTCATGCAGCTGCAATGGCTGCTTTGGGTACGCGGAGGAGGGGAAATTCCTCAGCCAGGAAAACGTCGTGGCACAACGTGGGGATGACCATGCTAAGGCTGCGGTGCCTCAAATACCCCCACAACTCCCAATCGGTGATGGGGCAGTCGTGGAGAGAGTGGAGAGTTTCCCATAACCTGGGCAGTGTGCTTATGACCGGCTCCAGTTTAACAGCAGAGGTCTCGCTCCGAATCAGTCGAGCGGCAATATCTTTTCATCGGTTGCGTAACGCTGCTGTGTGGAAGCTACCTGGTCTGTCGCTCCGCACGAAGCTTCAGGTCTTCTCGGCCACGGTCATTCCCTCCCTTCTCTACGCTTGCGAAACGTGGACCCCCTTAATGGAGCATCTTCGCCGGTTGGAAACATTTAGGCTGGCCTGCCTACGATCCATCCTGGGTTTAACCAGGCTGGATTGTGTGAGGAGCTCAGAAATCCTTGAAAGATCTGGGCAAAGTCCAATTGGTGAGCTCCTCCGGCAGGCAAGGCTGCGTTGGCTGGGTCATGTAGCCCGCATGCCCAGCCACCGCATGCCTAAACAGCTTTTGTTCGGCCGGATTGAGGGGGCTAAACGGGCACGGCACGGGCTAGAGAAGAGATGGAGTGATGTGGTACAGGAGGCACGGGCTAGAGAAGAGATGGAGCGATGTGGTACAGGAGGCACGGGCTAGAGAAGAGATGGAGCGATGTGGTACAGGAGGCACGGGCTAGAGAAGAGATGGAGTGATGTGGTACAGGAGGCACGGGCTAGAGAAGAGATGGAGCGATGTGGTACAGGAGGCACTGGCTAGAGAAGAGATGGAGTGATGTGGTACAGGAGGCACGGGCTAGAGAAGAGATGGAGCGATGTGGTACAGGAGGCACGGGCTAGAGAAGAGATGGAGTGATGTGGTACAGGAGGCACGGGCTGGAGAAGAGATGGAGTGATGTGGTACAGGAGGCACGGGCTAGAGAAGAGATGGAGTGATGTGGTACAGGAGGCACGGGCTAGAGAAGAGATGGAGCGATGTGGTACAGGAGGCACGGGCTGGAGAAGAGATGGAGTGATGTGGTACAGGAGGCACGGGCTAGAGAAGAGATGGAGTGATGTGGTACAGGAGGCACGGGCTGGAGAAGAGATGGAGTGATGTGGTACAGGAGGCACGGGCTAGAGAAGAGATGGAGCGATGTGGTACAGGAGGCACGGGCTGGAGAAGAGATGGAGTGATGTGGTACAGGAGGCACGGGCTAGAGAAGAGATGGAGTGATGTGGTACAGGAGGCACGGGCTGGAGAAGAGATGGAGTGATGTGGTACAGGAGGCACGGGCTAGAGAAGAGATGGAGCGATGTGGTACAGGAGGCACGGGCTAGAGAAGAGATGGAGCGATGTGGTACAGGAGGCACGGGCTAGAGAAGAGATGGAGTGATGTGGTACAGGAGGCACGGGCTAGAGAAGAGATGGAGTGATGTGGTACAGGAGGCACGGGCTAGAGAAGAGATGGAGCGATGTGGTACAGGAGGCACGGGCTAGAGAAGAGATGGAGTGACGTGGTACAGGAGGCACGGGCAGGAGAAGAGATGGAGTGATGTGGTACAGGAGGCACGGGCAGGAGAAGATATGGAGTGATGTGGTACAGGAGGACGTGGAGCTGAGTGGACTTGCCGATGACTGGTACCAGCGGTGTCAAGATCGGCCTCTGTGGAGGAGGCTCGTGAAGGACGCTGCTGGGTTAGTGCCAGGCTAGGTGCACCTTGAGGCTACTGGGCAATTGGAGGCAGTCGCCCTCCAACAACAACGGAGGGCGGAGGAGCGACGCTCACAACAACGAGCGAAGCACCGGGTGGCTAAAGCACAGCAAGTTGGCACAGTAGGGGGCACAGGTGGTGCATCAGCCAGTCATCTCGGTCAGTCGACCCGTGGCACCTGCTGGGTCTGCCCCGTGACCTCCTGCCAGCGGGCGTTCGACACTTCACGTGGCCTCAAGGTGCACATGGCCTGGCACAAGCGTCGTGGTGACGTCACCGCCACTTAGTGGCGAATGGCGGTTGTTATTTTGTGTGTGTGTGTGAGACTGTGTGTCTTTGTGTGTGTGAGACTGTGATTATTGTGGTGGTGGTGGTGGTGGCGATGGTGGTGATGGTGGTAGCGATGATGGTGGTGATGATGATAGTGGTGATGATGGTGGTGATGATGATGGTGGTTGTGATGGTGATGATGATAATGGTGATGATGATGGTGGTGATGATAATGGTGGTGGTGGTGGTGGCGATGATGATGGTGGCGGTGATGGTGGTGGTGATGATGATGGTGGTGGTGGTGATGATGGTGGTGGTGATGATGATGGTGATGATGATGATAGTGGTGATGGTGATAATGATGGTGGTGATGATGATAGTGATGATGATGATGATGGGGGCGATGATGATGGGGGCGATGATGGTGATGATGATGGGGGTGATGATGGTGATAGCGGTGGTGATGATGGTAGTGATGGTGATGATGGTGGTGACCACGATGGCGACGATGATGGTGTTGATGGTGTTGATGGTTGTGATGGTGATGATGATAATGGTGATGATGATGGTGGTGATGATAATGGTGGTGATGATAATGGTGGTGGTGGTGGTGGCGATGATGATGGTGGTGGTGATGATGATGGTGGTGGTGATGATGATGGTGGTGGTGATGATGATGGTGATGATGATAGTGGTGATGGTGGTGGTGGCGATGGTGGTGATGATGGTGGTGATGATGATAGTGATGATGATGATGATGCGGGCGATGATGATGGGGGCGATGATGGTGATGATGATGGGGGTGATGATGGTGATAGCGGTGGTGATGATGGTAGTGATGGTGATGATGATGATGATAGTGGTGACCACGATGGCGATGATGATGGTGTTGATGGTGTTGATGGTTGTGATGGTGATGATGATAATGGTGATGATGATGGTGGTGATGATAATGGTGGTGGTGGTGGTGGTGGCGATGATGATGGTGGTGGTGATGATGATGGTGGTGGTGATGATGTTGGTGGTGATGATGATGGTGGTGGTGATGATGATGGTGGTGATGATGATGGTGGTGGTGATGATGATGGTGGTGGTGATGATGATGATGGTGGTGATGATGATGGTGATGATGATAGTGGTGGTGGTGATGGTGGTGGTGGCGATGGTGGTGATGATGGTGGTGATGGTGATGATGATGGGGGCGATGATGATGGGGGCGATGATGGTGATGATGATGGGGGTGATGATGGTGATAGCGGTGGTGATGATGGTAGTGATGGTGATGATGATGATAGTGGTGACCACGATGGCGATGATGATGGTGTTGATGGTGTTGATGGTTGTGATGGTGATGATGATAATGGTGATGATGATGGTGGTGATGATGGTGGTGGTGGTGGTGGCGATGATGATGGTGGCGGTGATGATGGTGGTGGTGATGATGATGGTGGTGGTGGTGATGATGGTGGTGGTGATGATGATGGTGATGATGATGATAGTGGTGATGGTGATGATGATGGTGGTGATGATGATAGTGATGATGATGATGATGCGGGCGATGATGATGGGGGCGATGATGGTGATGATGATGGGGGTGATGATGGTGATAGCGGTGGTGATGATGGTAGTGATGGTGATGATGGTGGTGACCACGATGGCGATGATGATGGTGTTGATGGTGTTGATGGTTGTGATGGTGATGATGATAATGGTGATGATGATGGTGGTGATGATAATGGTGGTGATGATAATGGTGGTGGTGGTGGTGGTGGTGGCGATGATGATGGTGATGGTGGTGGTGGTGATGATGGTGGTGGTGATGATGATGGTGGTGATGATGATGATGGTGGTGATGATGATGGTGATGATGATAGTGGTGGTGGTGATGGTGGTGGTGGCGATGGTGGTGATGATGGTGGTGATGATGATAGTGATGATGGTGGTGATGATGGGGGTGATGATGGTGATAGCGGTGGTGATGATGGTAGTGATGGTGATGATGGTGGTGACCACGATGGCGATGATGATGGTGTTGATGGTGTTGATGGTGCTGCAGGCTGTAGCAGTGCTTAGCATCTGCGTATTTATAAAGTTATTTAAACATTGGCCTTTGTGTGGTGCCAAATATAACCTGAATAGATCCTTTTAGAACACACGCACACGCACACGCATCTACAGGTGTGTGTGTGTGTCTCTACAGGTGTGGGTGTGTGTGTACTTGTGTGTGTACCTGTGTGTGTGTACATCTGTACATGTGTGTGTGTGTGTCTCTGCAGGTGTGTGTACAGGTGTGTGTACAGGTGTGTGTACAGGTGTGTGTGTGCCTCTGTACATGTGTGTGTGTGTGTCTCTGCAGGTGTGTGTACAGGTGTGTGTACAGGTGTGTACAGGTGTGTGTGCAGGTGTGTGTGCAGGTGTGTGTGCAGGTGTGTGTGCAGGTGTGTGTGCAGGTGTGTGTGCAGGTGTGTGTGCAGGTGTGTGTGCAGGTGTGTGTGCAGGTGTGTGTGCAGGTGTGTGTGCAGGTGTGTGTGCAGGTGTGTGTGCAGGTGTGTGTGCAGGTGTGTGTGCAGGTGTGTGTGCAGGTGTGTGTACAGGTGTGTGTACAGGTGTGTGTACAGGTGTGTGTACAGGTGTGTGTACAGGTGTGTGTGTGTACAGGTGTGTGTACCTCTGTACATGTGTGTGCATCTCTGCAGGTGTGTATCTGTATGTGTACGTGTGTACAGGTGTGTGTGTGTGTACAGGTGTGTGTGTGTAGGTGTGTGTGTGTACCTGTGTGTGTACCTGTGTGTGTACCTGTGGGTGTACGTGTGTACAGGTGTGTGTCTCTACAGGTATACGTGTGTACAGGTGTGTATGTGTATCTGTGTACAGGTGTGTGTGTGTGTCTCTACAGGTGTGTGAGTGTACTTGTGTGTGTGCCTCTGTACAGGTGTGTGAGTGTACTTGTGTGTGTGTCTCTACAGGTGTGTGAGTGTACTTGTGTGTGTGTCTCTACAGGTGTGTGAGTGTACTTGTGTGTGTGTCTCTACAGGTGTGTGAGTGTACTTGTGTCTCTACAGGTGTGTGAGTGTACTTGTGTGTGTGCCTCTGTACAGGTGTGTGAGTGTATTTGTGTGTGTGTCTGTACAGGTGTGTGAGTGTATTTGTGTGTGTGTCTGTACAGGTGTGTGAGTGTACTTGTGTGTGTGTCTCTGTACAGGTGTGTGTGTGTACATGTGTGTGTGTCTCTACAGGTGTGTGAGTGTACTTGTGTGTGTGCCTCTGTACAGGTGTGTGTGTGTACTTGTGTGTGTGTCTCTACAGGTGTGTGAGTGTACTTGTGTGTGTGTCTCTGTACAGGTGTGTGTGTGTACTTGTGTGTGTGTCTCTACAGGTGTGTGAGTGTACTTGTGTGTGTGCCTCTGTACAGGTGTGTGAGTGTACTTGTGTGTGTGTCTCTACAGGTGTGTGAGTGTACTTGTGTGTGTGTCTCTACAGGTGTGTGAGTGTACTTGTGTGTGTGTCTCTGTACAGGTGTGTGAGTGTACTTGTGTGTGTGTCTCTGTACAGGTGTGTGAGTGTACTTGTGTGTGTGTCTCTACAGGTGTGTGAGTGTACTTGTGTGTGTGTCTCTACAGGTGTGTGAGTGTACTTGTGTGTGTGTCTCTGTACAGGTGTGTGAGTGTACTTGTGTGTGTGTCTCTGTACAGGTGTGTGAGTGTACTTGTGTGTGTGTCTCTACAGGTGTGTGAGTGTACTTGTGTGTGTGTCTCTACAGGTGTGTGAGTGTACTTGTGTGTGTGTCTCTGTACAGGTGTGTGAGTGTACTTGTGTGTGTGCCTCTGTACAGGTGTGTGAGTGTACTTGTGTGTGTGTCTCTACAGGTGTGTGAGTGTACTTGTGTGTGTGTCTCTACAGGTGTGTGAGTGTACTTGTGTGTGTGTCTTTACAGGTGTGTGAGTGTACTTGTGTCTCTACAGGTGTGTGAGTGTATTTGTGTGTGTGCCTCTCTACAGGTGTGTGAGTGTACTTGTGTGTGTGTCTCTACAGGTGTGTGAGTGTACTTGTGTGTGTGTCTCTGTACAGGTGTGTGAGTGTACTTGTGTGTGTGTCTCTACAGGTGTGTGAGTGTACTTGTGTGTGTGCCTCTGTACAGGTGTGTGAGTGTACTTGTGTGTGTGTCTCTACAGGTGTGTGAGTGTACTTGTGTGTGTGTCTCTACAGGTGTGTGAGTGTACTTGTGTGTGTGTCTCTACAGGTGTGTGAGTGTACTTGTGTGTGTGTCTCTACAGGTGTGTGAGTGTACTTGTGTGTGTGTCTCTACAGGTGTGTGAGTGTACTTGTGTGTGTGTCTCTGTACAGGTGTGTGAGTGTACTTGTGTGTGTGTCTCTACAGGTGTGTGAGTGTACTTGTGTGTGTGTCTCTGTACAGGTGTGTGAGTGTACTTGTGTGTGTGTCTCTGTACAGGTGTGTGAGTGTACTTGTGTGTGTGTCTCTACAGGTGTGTGAGTGTACTTGTGTGTGTGTCTCTACAGGTGTGTGAGTGTACTTGTGTGTGTGTCTCTACAGGTGTGTGAGTGTACTTGTGTGTGTGTCTCTACAGGTGTGTGAGTGTACTTGTGTGTGTGTCTCTACAGGTGTGTGAGTGTACTTGTGTGTGTGTCTCTACAGGTGTGTGAGTGTACTTGTGTGTGTGTCTCTACAGGTGTGTGTGTGTACTTGTGTGTGTGTCTCTACAGGTGTGTGAGTGTACTTGTGTGTGTGCCTCTACAGGTGTGTGAGTGTACTTGTGTGTGTGTCTCTACAGGTGTGTGAGTGTACTTGTGTGTGTGTCTCTACAGGTGTGTGTGTGTACTTGTGTGTGTGTCTGTACAGGTGTGTGAGTGTATTTGTGTGTGTGTCTGTACAGGTGTGTGAGTGTACTTGTGTGTGTGTCTCTACAGGTGTGTGAGTGTACTTGTGTGTGTGCCTCTGTACAGGTGTGTGAGTGTACTTGTGTGTGTGTCTCTACAGGTGTGTGAGTGTACTTGTGTGTGTGTCTCTACAGGTGTGTGAGTGTACTTGTGTGTGTGTCTCTACAGGTGTGTGAGTGTACTTGTGTGTGTGTCTCTACAGGTGTGTGAGTGTACTTGTGTGTGTGTCTCTGTACAGGTGTGTGAGTGTACTTGTGTGTGTGTCTCTACAGGTGTGTGAGTGTACTTGTGTGTGTGTGTCTCTACAGGTGTGTGAGTGTACTTGTGTGTGTGTCTCTACAGGTGTGTGAGTGTACTTGTGTGTGTGTCTCTGTACAGGTGTGTGAGTGTACTTGTGTGTGTGTCTCTGTACAGGTGTGTGAGTGTACTTGTGTGTGTGTCTCTACAGGTGTGTGTGTGTACTTGTGTGTGTGCCTCTACAGGTGTGTGAGTGTACTTGTGTGTGTGTCTCTACAGGTGTGTGAGTGTACTTGTGTGTGTGTCTCTGTACAGGTGTGTGTGTGTACTTGTGTGTGTGTCTCTACAGGTGTGTGAGTGTACTTGTGTGTGTGTCTCTACAGGTGTGTGTGTGTACTTGTGTGTGTGTCTCTGTACAGGTGTGTGTGTGTACTTGTGTGTGTGTCTCTACAGGTGTGTGAGTGTACTTGTGTGTGTGCCTCTACAGGTGTGTGAGTGTACTTGTGTGTGTGTCTCTGTACAGGTGTGTGAGTGTACTTGTGTGTGTGTCTCTACAGGTGTGTGAGTGTACTTGTGTGTGTGCCTCTCTTCAGGTGTGTGAGTGTATTTGTGTGTGTGCCTCTGTCCAGGTGTGTGAGTGTACTTGTGTGTGTGTCTCTACAGGTGTGTGAGTGTACTTGTGTGTGTGTCTCTGTACAGGTGTGTGAGTGTACTTGTGTGTGTGTCTCTACAGGTGTGTGAGTGTACTTGTGTGTGTGTCTCTACAGGTGTGTGAGTGTACTTGTGTGTGTGTCTCTGTACAGGTGTGTGAGTGTACTTGTGTGTGTGTCTCTACAGGTGTGTGTGAGTGTACTTGTGTGTGTGTCTCTGTACAGGTGTGTGAGTGTGCTTGTGTGTGTGTCTCTGTACAGGTGTGTGAGTGTACTTGTGTGTGTGTCTCTACAGGTGTGTGAGTGTACTTGTGTGTGTGCCTCTGTGCAGGTGTGTGAGTGTACTTGTGTGTGTGTCTCTACAGGTGTGTGTGTGTACTTGTGTGTGTGTCTCTACAGGTGTGTGAGTGTACTTGTGTGTGTGTCTCTACAGGTGTGTGAGTGTACTTGTGTGTGTGTCTCTGTACAGGTGTGTGAGTGTACTTGTGTGTGTGTCTCTACAGGTGTGTGAGTGTATTTGTGTGTGTGCCTCTGTACAGGTGTGTGAGTGTACTTGTGTGTGTGTCTCTACAGGTGTGTGAGTGTACTTGTGTGTGTGTCTCTACAGGTGTGTGAGTGTACTTGTGTGTGTGTCTCTACAGGTGTGTGAGTGTACTTGTGTGTGTGTCTCTACAGGTGTGTGAGTGTACTTGTGTGTGTGTCTCTGTACAGGTGTGTGAGTGTACTTGTGTGTGTGTCTCTACAGGTGTGTGAGTGTACTTGTGTGTGTGTCTCTACAGGTGTGTGAGTGTACTTGTGTGTGTGTCTCTGTACAGGTGTGTGAGTGTACTTGTGTGTGTGTCTCTGTACAGGTGTGTGAGTGTACTTGTGTGTGTGCCTCTGTACAGGTGTGTGAGTGTACTTGTGTGTGTGTCTCTACAGGTGTGTGAGTGTACTTGTGTGTGTGTCTCTGTACAGGTGTGTGAGTGTATTTGTGTGTGTGTCTCTACAGGTGTGTGAGTGTACTTGTGTGTGTGTGTCTCTACAGGTGTGTGAGTGTACTTGTGTGTGTGTCTCTACAGGTGTGTGAGTGTACTTGTGTGTGTGTCTCTACAGGTGTGTGAGTGTACTTGTGTGTGTGTCTCTACAGGTGTGTGAGTGTACTTGTGTGTGTGCCTCTGTTCAGGTGTGTGAGTGTACTTGTGTGTGTGTCTCTACAGGTGTGTGTGTGTACTTGTGTGTGTGTCTCTGTACAGGTGTGTGTGTGTACAGGTGTGTGTGTGTAGGTGTGTGAGTGTACTTGTGTGTGTGTCTCTGTACAGGTGTGTGAGTGTACTTGTGTGTGTGTCTCTACAAGTGTGTGAGTGTACTTGTGTGTGTGCCTCTGTACAGGTGTGTGAGTGTACTTGTGTGTGTGTCTGTACAGGTGTGTGAGTGTACTTGTGTGTGTGTCTGTACAGGTGTGTGAGTGTACTTGTGTGTGTGCCTCTCTACAGGTGTGTGAGTGTACTTGTGTGTGTGTCTCTACAGGTGTGTGAGTGTACTTGTGTGTGTGTCTCTACAGGTGTGTGAGTGTACTTGTGTGTGTGCCTCTGTGCAGGTGTGTGAGTGTACTTGTGTGTGTGCCTCTCTACAGGTGTGTGAGTGTACTTGTGTGTGTGTCTCTACAGGTGTGTGAGTGTACTTGTGTGTGTGCCTCTGTGCAGGTGTGTGAGTGTACTTGTGTGTGTGTCTCTACAGGTGTGTGAGTGTACTTGTGTGTGTGTCTCTACAGGTGTGTGAGTGTACTTGTGTGTGTGTCTCTACAGGTGTGTGAGTGTACTTGTGTGTGTGTCTCTACAGGTGTGTGAGTGTACTTGTGTGTGTGTCTCTACAGGTGTGTGAGTGTACTTGTGTGTGTGTCTCTACAGGTGTGTGAGTGTACTTGTGTGTGTGTCTCTACAGGTGTGTGAGTGTACTTGTGTGTGTGTCTCTACAGGTGTGTGAGTGTACTTGTGTGTGTGTCTCTACAGGTGTGTGAGTGTACTTGTGTGTGTGTCTCTACAGGTGTGTGAGTGTACTTGTGTGTGTGTCTCTACAGGTGTGTGAGTGTACTTGTGTGTGTGTCTCTACAGGTGTGTGAGTGTACTTGTGTGTGTGTCTCTACAGGTGTGTGAGTGTACTTGTGTGTGTGTCTCTACAGGTGTGTGAGTGTACTTGTGTGTGTGTCTCTGTACAGGTGTGTGAGTGTACTTGTGTGTGTGTCTCTACAGGTGTGTGAGTGTACTTGTGTGTGTGTCTCTACAGGTGTGTGAGTGTACTTGTGTGTGTGTCTCTACAGGTGTGTGAGTGTACTTGTGTGTGTGTCTCTACAGGTGTGTGAGTGTACTTGTGTGTGTGTCTCTACAGGTGTGTGAGTGTACTTGTGTGTGTGTCTCTGTACAGGTGTGTGAGTGTACTTGTGTGTGTGTCTCTACAGGTGTGTGAGTGTACTTGTGTGTGTGTCTCTACAGGTGTGTGAGTGTACTTGTGTGTGTGTCTCTACAGGTGTGTGAGTGTACTTGTGTGTGTGTCTCCGTACAGGTGTGTGAGTGTACTTGTGTGTGTGTCTCTGTGCAGGTGTGTGAGTGTACTTGTGTGTGTGTCTCTGTGCAGGTGTGTGAGTGTACTTGTGTGTGTGTCTCTACAGGTGTGTGAGTGTACTTGTGTGTGTGTCTCTACAGGTGTGTGAGTGTACTTGTGTGTGTGTCTCTACAGGTGTGTGTGTGTACTTGTGTGTGTGTCTCTACAGGTGTGTGAGTGTACTTGTGTGTGTGTCTCTACAGGTGTGTGAGTGTACTTGTGTGTGTGTCTCTACAGGTGTGTGAGTGTACTTGTGTGTGTGCCTCTGTACAGGTGTGTGAGTGTACTTGTGTGTGTGCCTGTACAGGTGTGTGTGTGTACTTGTGTGTGTGTCTCTACAGGTGTGTGAGTGTACTTGTGTATGTGTCTCTACAGGTGTGTGAGTGTACTTGTGTGTGTGCCTCTGTACAGGTGTGTGAGTGTACTTGTGTGTGTGTCTCTACAGGTGTGAGTGTACTTGTGTGTGTGTGTCTCTACAGGTGTGTGAGTGTACTTGTGTATGTGTCTCTACAGGTGTGTGAGTGTACTTGTGTGTGTGTCTCTACAGGTGTGTGAGTGTACTTGTGTATGTGTCTCTACAGGTGTGTGAGTGTACTTGTGTGTGTGTCTCTACAGGTGTGTGAGTGTACTTGTGTGTGTGCTTCTGTACAGGTGTGTGAGTGTATTTGTGTGTGTGTCTCTACAGGTGTGTGAGTGTACTTGTGTGTGTGTCTCTACAGGTGTGTGAGTGTACTTGTGTGTGTGTCTCTACAGGTGTGTGAGTGTACTTGTGTGTGTGTCTCTACAGGTGTGTGAGTGTACTTGTGTGTGTGTCTCTACAGGTGTGTGAGTGTACTTGTGTGTGTGTCTCTGTGCAGGTGTGTGAGTGTACTTGTGTGTGTGTCTCTACAGGTGTGTGAGTGTACTTGTGTGTGTGTCTCTGTACAGGTGTGTGAGTGTACTTGTGTGTGTGTCTCTGTACAGGTGTGTGAGTGTACTTGTGTGTGTGTCTCTACAGGTGTGTGAGTGTACTTGTGTGTGTGTCTCTACAGGTGTGTGAGTGTACTTGTGTGTGTGTCTCTACAGGTGTGTGAGTGTACTTGTGTGTGTGTCTCTACAGGTGTGTGAGTGTACTTGTGTGTGTGTCTCTACAGGTGTGTGTGTGTACTTGTGTGTGTGTCTCTACAGGTGTGTGAGTGTACTTGTGTGTGTGTCTCTACAGGTGTGTGAGTGTACTTGTGTGTGTGTCTCTACAGGTGTGTGAGTGTACTTGTGTGTGTGTCTCTACAGGTGTGTGAGTGTACTTGTGTGTGTGTCTCTACAGGTGTGTGTGTGTACTTGTGTGTGTGTCTCTACAGGTGTGTGAGTGTACTTGTGTGTGTGTCTCTACAGGTGTGTGAGTGTACTTGTGTGTGTGCCTCTACAGGTGTGTGAGTGTACTTGTGTGTGTGTCTCTGTACAGGTGTGTGAGTGTACTTGTGTGTGTGTCTCTACAGGTGTGTGAGTGTACTTGTGTGTGTGTCTCTGTACAGGTGTGTGAGTGTACTTGTGTGTGTGTCTCTACAGGTGTGTGAGTGTACTTGTGTGTGTGTCTCTACAGGTGTGTGAGTGTACTTGTGTGTGTGTCTCTGTACAGGTGTGTGAGTGTACTTGTGTGTGTGTCTCTACAGGTGTGTGAGTGTACTTGTGTGTGTGTCTCTACAGGTGTGTGTGTGTACTTGTGTGTGTGCCTCTGTCCAGGTGTGTGAGTGTACTTGTGTGTGTGTCTTTACAGGTGTGTGAGTGTACTTGTGTGTGTGTCTTTACAGGTGTGTGAGTGTACTTGTGTGTGTGTCTCTACAGGTGTGTGAGTGTACTTGTGTGTGTGTCTCTACAGGTGTGTGAGTGTACTTGTGTGTGTGTCTCTGTACAGGTGTGTGTGTGTACTTGTGTGTGTGTCTCTACAGGTGTGTGAGTGTACTTGTGTGTGTGTCTCTACAGGTGTGTGAGTGTACTTGTGTGTGTGTCTCTACAGGTGTGTGTGTGTACTTGTGTGTGTGTCTCTACAGGTGTGTGAGTGTACTTGTGTGTGTGCCTCTGTACAGGTGTGTGAGTGTACTTGTGTGTGTGTCTCTACAGGTGTGTGAGTGTACTTGTGTGTGTGTCTCTACAGGTGTGTGAGTGTACTTGTGTGTGTGTCTCTGTACAGGTGTGTGAGTGTACTTGTGTGTGTGTCTCTACAGGTGTGTGAGTGTACTTGTGTGTGTGTCTCTGTACAGGTGTGTGTGTGTACTTGTGTGTGTGTCTCTGTACAGGTGTGTGTGTGTGTACAGGTGTGTGTGTGTCTCTGTACAGGTGTGTGAGTGTACTTGTGTGTGTACCTGTGTGTGTATCTGTGTCTGTGAGTGTGTGGGGAGCGGTGGCGCAGTGGTTAGCGCTAAGCTGCGCTACGAACCCGGCGACCCGGATTCGATTCCCGCTCACTGCCAACACCACCACCACAGTGACGATTATCTGAACCGTGCCTGGGCCTCCCCTAGGTCGACTCAGCCTCAAATGAGTACCTGGTGTAGCGGTGTGTAGTAAACATCGCTACTGGGGAGACAAAGGCGGCCGGGCGTGGTGGTGCTGGCCACCCAAACCACCTCTGTGTGCGTAGCCACAGTGCCGGTAGCCTTCATAGGCGCTGCTGCTGCTGCTGCTACTAACAGCACTTGCCCCTACAGCCTGTTAGAGGCTACACGGGGGATCTTTGTCTTTGTGCATGGGGGAGTGAGTGAGTGAGTGAGCCAGTGACTAAGTGAGTGAATGAGCGAGTGAATGTGTGAGTAGGTGAGTGAGTGAGTGGCTGAGTGAGTGAGTGACTGAGTGAGTAGGTGAGTGAGTGGCTGAGTGAGTGACTGAGTGAGTGAGTGGCTGAGTGAGTGAGTGAGTGACTGAGTGAGTGAGTGACTGAGTGAGTAGCTGAGCGAGTGGCTGAGTGAGTGACTGAGTGAGTAGGTGAGTGACTGAGTGAGTATTTGAGTGAGTGAGCGAGTGGCTGAGTGAGTGACTGAGTGAGTAGCTGAGTGAGTGAGTAGGTGAGTGAGTGAGTGAGTGCGTGAGTGAGTGAGTGAGTGGGTGAGTAGGTGAGTGAGTGAGTGGCTGAGTGACTGAGTGAGTGACTGAGTGAGTAGCTGAGTGAGTGAGCGAGTGGCTGAGTGATTATGTGAGTGACTGAGTGAGTGACTGAGTGAGTGAGTAGGTGAGTGAGTGACTGAGTGAGTGGGTGAGTAGGTGTGAGTGTTTCTGTGTGTGACACTGGGGAGACAAAGGCGGCCGGGCGTGGTGGTGCTGGCCACCCACCCCCTCTGTGTGTGTAGCCACAGTGTCGGTAGCCTTCATAGACGCTGCTACTGGCTAACAGCACTTGCCCCTACAGCCTGTTAGAGGCTACATGGGGGATCTTTGTCTTTGTGTGTAGGGGAGTGAGTGAGTGAGTGAGCCAGTGACTAAGTGAGTAGGTGAGTGAGTGACTGAGTGAGTAGGTGAGTGACTGAATGAGTAGCTGAGTGAGTGAGCGAGTGGCTGAGCGAGTGCATAGGTGAGTGACTGAGCGAGTGGCTGAGAGAGTGGCTGAGCGAGTGACTGAGCGAGTAGGTGAGTGAGTGACTGAGTGAGTAGGTGAGTGACTGAGCGAGTGGCTGAGTGAGTGGCTGAGCGAGTGACTGAGTGAGTGACTGAGTGAGTAGGTGAGTGACTGAGTGAGTAGCTGAGTGAGTGAGCGAGTGGCTGAGCGAGTGAGTAGGTGAGTGACTGAGCGAGTGGCTGAGTGAGTGGCTGAGCGAGTGACTGAGTGAGTAGGTGAGTGAGTGACTGAGTGAGTAGCTGAGTGAGTGAGCGAGTGGCTGAGCGAGTGAGTAGGTGAGTGACTGAGCGAGTGGCTGAGTGAGTGGCTGAGCGAGTGACTGAGCGAGTGGCTGAGTGAGTGGCTGAGCGAGTGACTGAGTGAGTAGGTGAGTGAGTGACTGAGTGAGTAGGTGAGTGACTGAATGAGTAGCTGAGTGAGTGAGCGAGTGAGCGAGTGACTGAGCGAGTGAGTAGGTGAGTGACTGAGCGAGTGGCTGAGTGAGTGGCTGAGCGAGTGACTGAGTGAGTGACTGAGTGAGTAGGTGAGTGACTGAATGAGTAGCTGAGTGAGTGAGCGAGTGGCTGAGCGAGTGAGTAGGTGAGTGACTGAGCGAGTGGCTGAGTGAGTGGCTGAGCGAGTGACTGAGCGAGTAGGTGAGTGAGTGACTGAGTGAGTAGGTGAGTGACTGAGTGAGTAGCTGAGTGAGTGAGCGAGTGAGCGAGTGACTGAGCGAGTGAGTAGGTGAGTGACTGAGCAAGTGGCTGAGTGAGTGACTGAGCGAGTGGCTGAGTGAGTGGCTGAGCGAGTGACTGAGTGAGTGACTGAGCGAGTGGCTGAGTGAGTATCTGAGCGAGTGAGCGAGTGGCTGAGCGAGTGAGTAGGTGAGTGACTGAGCGAGTGGCTGAGTGAGTGGCTGAGCGAGTGACTGAGTGAGTGACTGAGCGAGTGGCTGAGTGAGTATCTGAGCGAGTGAGCGAGTGGCTGAGTGAGTGAGTGGGTGAGTAGGTGCGAGTGTGTCTGTGTGTGACACTGGGGGGGAGACAAAGGCGGCCGGGCGTGGTGGTGCTGGCCACCCACCCCCCTCTGTGTGTGTAGCCACAGTGCCGGTAACCTTCATAGACGCTGCTGCTACTGACAGCACTTGCCCCTACAGCCTGCTGAGGCTACACGGGGGATCTTTGCCTTTGTGTGACATTGGGGGGGAGACAAAGGCGGCCGGGCGTGGTGGTGGTGGTGGTGGTGGTGGTGGTGGTGGTGTTGCTGGCGGCCCCCCAACCCACCTCTGTGTGTGTGTGTGGCCGCATCTCCCAGGCACTTGCCACTACATCCTGTTAGAGGCTACCTGGGGCCGCTTTGTCTGTGTGCAGGTGATCGAGTGATGACGGGGCATGTTTTACGGCCACTGTGAACCCCATGGCCATCGTCACGTGACTTGTCACAGAGACCCACAGAGACCCACAGAGATACACAGAGATACACAGAGACCCACAGAGATACACAGAGACCCATAGAGATACACAGAGACCCATAGAGATACACAGAGACCCATAGAGATGCACAGAGATACAGAGACCCACAGATATACACAGAGACCCACAGAGATACACAGAGACCCATAGAGATACACAGAGATACACAGCGATACACAGAGACCCATAGAGATACACAGAGACCCATAGAGATACACAGAGATACACAGAGACCCATAGAGATACACAGAGATACACAGAGATCCATAGAGATACACAGAGACCCATAGAGATACACAGAGATACACAGAGACCCATAGAGATACACAGAGATACACAGAGACCCATAGAGATACACAGAGATACACAGAGATACACAGACCCATAGAGATACACAGAGACCCATAGAGATACACAGAGATACACAGAGATACACAGAGACCCATAGAGACCCACAGAGACCCATAGAGATACACAGAGATACACAGAGACCCATAGAGATACACAGAGATACACAGACACACACAGACCCAGAGAGACCCATAGAGATACACAGAGACCCATAGAGATACACAGAGATACACAGAGACCCACACAGACCCAGAGAGACCCATAGAGATACACAGAGACCCATAGAGATACACAGAGATACAGAGACCCACACAGACCCAGAGAGACCCATAGAGATGCACAGCGACCCACAGAGACCCATAGAGATACACAGAGACCCATAGAGATGCACAGAGACCCACAGAGACCCACAGAGACCCATAGAGATACACAGAGACCCATAGAGATACACAGAGATACACAGAGATACACAGAGACCCATAGAGATACACAGAGACCCATAGAGATACACAGAGACCCACAGAGAGACACAGAGACCCATAGATATACACAGAGATACAGAGACCCATAGAGATACACAGAGATACACAGAGATACACAGACCCATAGAGATACACAGAGACCCATAGAGATACACAGAGATACACAGAGATACACAGAGACCCATAGAGACCCACAGAGACCCATAGAGATACACAGAGATACACAGACACACACAGACCCAGAGAGACCCATAGAGATACACAGAGACCCATAGAGATACACAGAGATACACAGAGACCCACACAGACCCAGAGAGACCCATAGAGATACACAGAGACCCATAAAGATACACAGAGATACAGAGACCCACACAGACCCAGAGAGACCCATAGAGATGCACAGCGACCCACAGAGACCCATAGAGATACACAGAGACCCATAGAGATGCACAGAGACCCACAGAGACCCACAGAGACCCATAGAGATACACAGAGACCCATAGAGATACACAGAGATACACAGAGATACACAGAGACCCATAGAGATACACAGAGACCCATAGAGATACACAGAGATACACAGAGACCCATAGAGATACACAGAGATACACAGAGACCCACACAGACCCAGAGAGACCCATAGAGATACACAGAGACCCATAGAGATACACAGAGATACAGAGACCCACACAGACCCAGAGAGACCCATAGAGATGCACAGCGACCCACAGAGACCCATAGAGATACACAGAGACCCATAGAGATGCACAGAGACCCACAGAGACCCACAGAGACCCATAGAGATACACAGAGACCCATAGAGATACACAGAGATACACAGAGATACACAGAGACCCATAGAGATACACAGAGACCCATAGAGATACACAGAGACCCACAGAGAGACACAGAGACCCATAGAGATACACAGAGATACAGAGACCCATAGAGATACACAGAGATACACAGAGACCCATAGAGATACACAGAGACCCATAGAGATACACAGAGATACACAGAGACCCATAGAGATACACAGAGATACACAGAGACCCATAGAGATACACAGAGACCCATAGAGATACACAGAGACCCTTAGAGATACACAGAGATACAGAGACCCATAGAGATACACAGAGACCCATAGAGATGCACAGAGACCCATAGAGATGCACAGAGACCCATAGAGATACACAGAGACCCATAGAGATACACAGAGATACACAGAGACCCATAGAGATACACAGAGATACAGAGACCCATAGAGATACACAGAGATACAGAGACCCACACAGACCCAGAGAGACCCATAGAGATGCACAGAGACCCACAGAGACCCACAGAGACCCATAGAGACCTACAGAGACCCACAGAGACCCACAGAGATCCACAGAAACCCACACAGACCCACAGAGACCCACACAGACCCACACAGACCCACAGAGACCCATAGAAATTGACAGAGACCCATACAGACCCAGAAACCTATAGAGACCAACAGAGACCCACAGAGACTCATAGAGACCCACACAGAGACCCAGAGAACCACACAGACCCACAGAAACCTACAGAGACCCACATAGACCCACAGAGACCCACATAGACCCACAGAGACCCACAGAGATCCACAGAGACCCATACAGACCCAGAGACCAACAGAGACCCACAGAGACCCACAGAGACCCACAAAGACCCACACATACCTATAGACACCCATAGAGATCCATAGAGACCCAGACATTCATATATATGTCCACAGAGACCCGTGTCTCAGTGTCTCCGACACGGTCATCGTGAACCCCCTGAGAGAGACACCCAGACCCAGGGCTTGAACCCTGACCCCAGGTTCTCAGTGTCTCAGTGTCTCTGACACGGTCATCGTGAACCCCCTGAGAGAGACACCCAGACCCAGGGCTTGAACCCTGACCCCAGGGTCTCAGCGTCTCCCACACGGTCATCGTGAACCCCCTGAGAGAGAGAGAGACACCCAGACCCAGGGCTTGAACCCTGACCCCAGGGTCTCAGTGTCTCCCACACGGTCATCGTGAACCCCCTGAGAGAGAGACACCCAGACCCAGGGCTTGAACCCTGACCCCAGGGTCTCAGTGTCTCCCACACGGTCATCGTGAACCCCCTGAGAGAGAGAGAGAGACCCAGACCCAGGGCTTGAACCTTGGAATGTATCAGTGCTGACTCAATGTCTTGAACACGGCCCATTATAACCCTCTCGACACGACAGAGAGAGAGAACGAGAGACACCCTGACCCAGGGCTTGCCCCACGGGGCCAGAAATGTGCGTGTCTGGCTACACGTGTCTACAGTGTATGTAGACTGCCAGTGTGGACTGTACGTGTGATATGAGTTCGCATTGTGGCGTGGGAGTGCTGAGTGATTTCAACCTCCCGTGGAATCCGCGCTGCCAGCGGTGGCAGCAGCGGCAGCAGTGGGGAGACTGGAACTGAGAGTCGGGGAGAGTGTGAGAGTGTGAGAGTGGGTGTGGGAGTGTGAGTGGGAGAGTGTGAGTGGGGGAGTGTGAGTGGGGGAGAGTGTGAGAGTGTGAGAGTGTGAGAGTGAGTGTGAGTGAGTGTGGGAGTGTGAGTGGGGGAGTGTGAGTGGGGGAGTGTGAGTGGGGGAGTGTGAGTGGGGGAGTGAGTGAGTGTGTGAGTGGGGGAGAGTGTGAGAGTGTGGGAGTGTGAGTGAGTGTGGGAGTGTGAGTGGGGGAGTGTGAGTGAGTGAGTGTGGGAGTGTGAGTGGGGGAATGTGAGTGGGGGAGTGTGAGTGTGGGAGTGTGAGTGGGGGAGTGAGTGAGTGTGTGAGTGGGGGAGAGTGTGAGAGTGTGGGAGTGTGAGTGAGTGAGTGAGTGTGGGAGTGTGAGTGGGGGAGTGAGTGAGTGTGTGAGTGGGGGAGAGTGTGAGAGTGTGGGAGTGTGAGTGAGTGAGTGAGTGTGGGAGTGTGAGTGGGGGAGTGAGTGAGTGAGTGTGAGTGAGTGTGGGAGTGTGAGTGGGGGAGTGTGAGTGAGTGAGTGTGGGAGTGTGAGTGGGGGAATGTGAGTGGGGGAGTGTGAGTGGGGGAGTGTGAGTGAGTGAGTGTGAGTGAGTGTGAGAGTGTGAGTGGGGGAGTGTGAGTGGGGGAGTGTGAGAGTGTGAGTGGGGGAGTGTGAGAGTGTGAGTGGGGGAGTGTGAGTGGGGGAGTGTGAGAGTGTGAGTGGGGGAGTGTGAGTGGGGGAGTGAGTGAGTGTGTGAGTGGGGGAGAGTGTGAGAGTGGGTGTGAGAGTGTGAGTGAGTGTGGGAGTGTGAGTGGGGGAGTGTGAGAGTGTGAGTGGGGGAGTGTGAGTGGGGGAGTGAGTGAGTGAGTGTGTGAGTGGGAGAGTGTGAGAGTGTGAGAGTGTGAGAGTGAGTGTGAGTGAGTGTGGGAGTGTGAGTGGGGGAGTGTGAGTGTGGGAGAGTGAGTGTGAGTGAGTGTGGGAGTGTGAGTGGGGGAGTGTGAGTGTGGGAGTGTGAGAGTGAGTGTGGGAGTGTGAGAGTGAGTGTGAGTGAGTGTGAGAGTGTGAGAGAGTGTGAGTGTGAGTGGGGGAGTGTGAGTGTGGGAGAGTGAGTGTGAGTGAGTGTGGGAGTGTGAGTGGGGGAGTGTGAGTGGGGGAGTGTGAGAGTGTGAGTGGGGGAGTGTGAGAGTGTGAGTGGGGGAGTGTGAGTGGGGGAGTGTGAGAGTGTGAGTGGGGGAGTGTGAGTGGGGGAGTGAGTGAGTGTGTGAGTGGGGGAGAGTGTGAGAGTGGGTGTGAGAGTGTGAGTGAGTGTGGGAGTGTGAGTGGGGGAGTGTGAGTGGGGGAGTGTGAGAGTGTGAGTGGGGGAGTGTGAGTGGGGGAGTGTGAGTGTGGGAGTGTGAGTGGGGGAGAGTGTGAGAGTGTGAGAGTGTGAGAGTGAGTGTGAGTGAGTGTGGGAGTGTGAGTGGGGGAGTGTGAGTGGGGGAGAGTGTGAGAGTGTGAGTGGGGGAGTGTGAGTGGGGGAGTGTGAGTGGGGGAGTGTGGGAGTGTGAGTGTGAGAGTGTGAGTGGGGGAGTGTGAGTGGGGGAGTGTGAGAGTGTGAGTGGGGGAGTGTGAGAGTGTGAGAGAGTGTGAGAGTGTGAGAGTGGGTGTGAGAGTGTGAGTGGGGGAGTGTGAGCGTGTGAGAGTGTGAGTGGGGGAGTGTGAGTGGGGGAGTGTGAGAGTGTGAGAGTGAGTGTGAGTGAGTGTGGGAGTGTGAGTGAGTGTGGGAGTGTGAGTGGGGGAGTGGGGGAGTGTGAGAGTGTGAGAGAGTGTGAGTGTGAGTGAGTGTGGGAGTGTGAGTGAGTGTGGGAGTGTGAGTGGGGGAGTGGGGGAGTGTGAGAGTGTGAGAGAGTGTGAGTGTGAGTGAGTGTGGGAGTGTGAGTGAGTGTGGGAGTGTGAGTGGGGGAGTGGGGGAGTGTGAGTGTGAGTGAGTGTGGGAGTGTGAGTGAGTGTGGGAGTGTGAGTGGGGCAGTGGGGGAGTGTGAGAGTGTGAGAGAGTGTGAGTGTGAGTGAGTGTGGGAGTGTGAGTGAGTGTGGGAGTGTGAGTGGGGGAGTGGGGGAGTGTGAGCGTGTGAGAGAGTGTGAGAGTGTGAGTGAGTGTGGGAGTGTGAGTGGGGGAGTGTGAGAGTGTGAGTGGGGGAGTGTGAGTGGGGGAGTGTGAGTGGGGGAGTGAGTGAGTGTGTGAGTGGGGGAGAGTGTGAGAGTGTGAGAGTGGGTGTGAGAGTGTGAGTGGGGGAGTGTGAGTGGGGGAGTGTGAGTGGGGGAGTGAGTGAGTGTGTGAGTGAGTGTGGGAGTGTGAGTGGGGGAGTGAGTGAGTGAGTGTGTGAGTGTGAGTGGGGGAGTGTGAGTGTGGGAGTGTGAGTGGGGGAGTGGGGGAGTGTGAGAGTGTGAGAGAGTGTGAGAGTGTGAGTGAGTGTGGGAGTGTGAGTGGGGGAGTGTGAGAGTGTGAGTGGGGGAGTGTGAGTGGGGGAGTGTGAGTGGGGGAGTGAGTGAGTGTGTGAGTGGGGGAGAGTGTGAGAGTGTGAGAGTGGGTGTGAGAGTGTGAGTGGGGGAGTGTGAGTGGGGGAGTGTGAGTGGGGGAGTGAGTGAGTGAGTGTGTGAGTGTGAGTGGGGGAGTGTGAGTGGGGGAGTGTGAGTGGGGGAGTGTGAGAGTGTGAGAGTGTGAGAGTGGGTGTGAGAGTGTGAGTGGGGGAGTGTGAGTGTGAGAGTGTGAGTGGGGGAGTGTGAGTGGGGGAGTGTGAGTGGGGGAGTGAGTGAGTGTGTGAGTGGGGGAGAGTGTGAGAGTGTGAGAGTGGGTGTGAGAGTGTGAGTGGGGGAGTGTGAGTGGGGGAGTGGGGGAGTGTGAGAGTGTGAGAGAGTGTGAGTGTGAGTGAGTGTGGGAGTGTGAGTGAGTGTGGGAGTGTGAGTGGGGGAGTGGGGGAGTGTGAGAGTGTGAGAGAGTGTGAGAGTGTGAGTGAGTGTGGGAGTGTGAGTGGGGGAGTGTGAGAGTGTGAGTGGGGGAGTGTGAGTGGGGGAGTGTGAGTGGGGGAGTGAGTGAGTGTGTGAGTGGGGGAGAGTGTGAGAGTGTGAGAGTGGGTGTGAGAGTGTGAGTGGGGGAGTGTGAGTGGGGGAGTGTGAGTGTGAGTGAGTGAGTGTGAGTGGGGGAGTGTGAGAGTGTGAGTGGGGGAGTGTGAGTGGGGGAGTGTGAGTGTGGGAGTGTGAGTGGGGGAGAGTGTGAGAGTGTGAGAGTGAGTGTGAGTGAGTGTGGGAGTGTGAGTGGGGGAGTGTGAGTGGGGGAGAGTGTGAGAGTGTGAGTGGGGGAGTGTGAGTGGGGGAGTGTGAGTGGGGGAGTGTGGGAGTGTGAGTGTGTGAGTGTGAGTGGGGGAGTGTGAGAGTGTGAGAGAGTGTGAGAGTGTGAGAGTGGGTGTGAGAGTGTGAGTGGGGGAGTGTGAGCGTGTGAGAGTGTGAGTGGGGGAGTGTGAGTGGGGGAGTGTGAGAGTGTGAGAGTGAGTGTGAGTGAGTGTGGGAGTGTGAGTGAGTGTGGGAGTGTGAGTGGGGGAGTGGGGGAGTGTGAGAGTGTGAGAGAGTGTGAGTGTGAGTGAGTGTGGGAGTGTGAGTGAGTGTGGGAGTGTGAGTGGGGGAGTGGGGGAGTGTGAGAGTGTGAGAGAGTGTGAGTGTGAGTGAGTGTGGGAGTGTGAGTGAGTGTGGGAGTGTGAGTGGGGGAGTGGGGGAGTGTGAGTGTGAGTGAGTGTGGGAGTGTGAGTGAGTGTGGGAGTGTGAGTGGGGGAGTGGGGGAGTGTGAGAGTGTGAGAGAGTGTGAGTGTGAGTGAGTGTGGGAGTGTGAGTGAGTGTGGGAGTGTGAGTGGGGGAGTGGGGGAGTGTGAGTGGGGGAGTGTGAGTGGAGGAGTGTGAGAGTGTGAGAGTGTGAGAGTGGGTGTGAGAGTGTGAGTGGGGGAGTGTGAGTGGGGGAGTGTGAGTGGGGGAGTGTGAGTGGGGGAGTGTGAGTGGGGGAGTGAGTGAGTGTGTGAGTGGGGGAGAGTGTGAGAGTGTGAGAGTGTGAGAGTGTGAGAGTGGGTGTGAGAGTGTGAGTGGGGGAGTGTGAGTGGGGGAGTGTGAGTGGGGGAGTGAGTGAGTGTGTGAGTGGGGGAGAGTGTGAGAGTGTGAGAGTGGGTGTGAGAGTGTGAGTGGGGGAGTGTGAGTGGGGGAGTGTGAGAGTGTGAGAGAGTGTGAGTGTGAGTGAGTGTGGGAGTGTGAGTGAGTGTGGGAGTGTGAGTGAGTGTGGGAGTGTGAGTGGGGGAGTGGGGGAGTGTGAGAGTGTGAGAGAGTGTGAGAGTGTGAGTGAGTGTGGGAGTGTGAGTGGGGGAGTGTGAGAGTGTGAGTGGGGGAGTGTGAGTGGGGGAGTGTGAGTGGGGGAGTGAGTGAGTGTGTGAGTGGGGGAGAGTGTGAGAGTGTGAGAGTGGGTGTGAGAGTGTGAGTGGGGGAGTGTGAGTGGGGGAGTGTGAGTGTGAGTGAGTGTGGGAGTGTGAGTGAGTGTGGGAGTGTGAGTGGGGGAGTGGGGGAGTGTGAGAGTGTGAGAGAGTGTGAGTGTGAGTGAGTGTGGGAGTGTGAGTGAGTGTGGGAGTGTGAGTGGGGGAGTGGGGGAGTGTGAGAGTGTGAGAGAGTGTGAGAGTGTGAGTGAGTGTGGGAGTGTGAGTGGGGGAGTGTGAGTGGGGGAGTGTGAGTGGGGGAGTGAGTGAGTGTGTGAGTGGGGGAGTGTGTGAGAGTGTGAGTGAGTGTGGGAGTGTGAGTGGGGGAGTGTGAGAGTGTGAGTGGGGGAGTGTGAGTGGGGGAGTGTGAGTGGGGGAGTGGGGGAGTGTGAGAGTGTGAGAGAGTGTGAGAGTGTGAGTGAGTGTGGGAGTGTGAGTGGGGGAGTGTGAGAGTGTGAGTGGGGGAGTGTGAGAGTGTGAGAGTGTGAGAGTGGGTGTGAGAGTGTGAGTGGGGGAGTGTGAGTGGGGGAGTGTGAGTGGGGGAGTGTGAGAGTGTGAGTGGGGGAGTGTGAGAGTGTGAGAGTGTGAGAGTGGGTGTGAGAGTGTGAGTGGGGGAGTGTGAGTGGGGGAGTGTGAGTGGGGGAGTGTGAGAGTGTGAGAGTGTGAGAGTGAGAGAGTGGGTGTGAGAGTGTGAGTGGGGGAGTGTGAGTGGGGGAGAGTGTGAGAGTGTGTGTGAGTGTGTGAGAGTGTGGGAGTGTGAGAGTGTGTGAGTGTGAGTGGGGGAGTGTGAGTGGGGGAGTGTGAGTGGGGGAGTGTGAGTGGGGGAGTGTGAGAGTGTGAGAGTGTGAGAGTGAGAGTGGGTGTGAGAGTGTGAGAGTGTGAGAGTGTGTGTGAGTGTGTGAGAGTGTGGGAGTGTGAGAGTGTGTGAGTGTGAGTGGGGGAGTGTGAGTGGGGGAGAGTGTGAGAGTGTGAGAGTGTGAGTGAGTGTGGGAGTGAGTGAGTGTGAGTGAGTGTGGGAGTGTGTGAGTGAGAGAGTGAGTGAGTGTGGGAGTGTGAGTGGGGGAGTGAGTGAGTGTGGGAGTGTGAGTGGGGGAGTGTGAGAGTGTGGGAGTGTGGGGAGAGTGTGAGTGTGAGAGAGTGAGTGTGAGAGTGTGGGAGTGTGGGAGTGTGAGTGTGAGTGAGTGGGGGAGTGTGAGTGGGGGAGTGTGAGAGTGAGAGAGTGAGTGAGTGTGAGAGTGTGAGTGGGGGAGTGTGAGTGGGGGAGTGTGAGAGTGTGAGTGAGTGGGGGAGTGTGAGTGGGGGAGTGTGAGAGTGTGAGTGAGTGTGGGAGTGTGAGTGGGGGAGTGTGAGAGTGAGAGTGTGAGTGAGTGTGAGAGTGTGAGTGGGGGAGTGTGAGTGGGGGAGTGTGAGAGTGTGAGTGAGTGGGGGAGTGTGAGTGGGGGAGTGTGAGAGTGTGAGTGAGTGTGGGAGTGTGAGTGGGGGAGTGTGTGAGTGTGAGTGGGGGAGTGTGAGTGTGAGTGGGGGAGTGTGAGTGGGGGAGAGTGTGAGAGTGTGTGTGAGTGTGTGAGTGTGAGTGAGTGGGTGAGTGTGAGTGTGGGAATGTGAGATAGATAGATAGATCGTTTATTGTCATTGTCACCAGCACAACGAAATTGAAAATGCTCACCAGTCAGGGCATCATTCATAAATTTAAATTAAATAAAACGAGAAAATAAAAATAAAATTAAATGAAAGATAATCAATTTATACTATATATACAAAAACAGCCCAAGTATGCCCACAGGTTACATTTTGTCATTGCACATCTCTATTTCACATTCAATTGGAAACACTATTACTTAATAATGAATTAGCATTATTGAGTGTGGTGATCGCTGTAGGATAAAAGCTCTGTTTAAATCTGTCCTTGTTTTGACTGATCTGACTCGTCTGCCTGATGGCAACAGCTCAAACAGTGAGTGTCCAGGGTGTGAAGAGTCCTTTAGAATGATCTGTGCTTTTTTGATGCAACGTGAACTGTGTCGTTCTTCCAGTGTGGCGAGATGGCAGCCGGCGATCTTCTGGGCTGTGTTGATGACCCTCTGGAGCGCTTTCTTCTGAGCCACTGTGCAGCTGGTCTACCATACACAGATGCACTATGTGAGAATGCTCTCGATGGAGGCTCGGTAGAAGGACACCAGCAGTGTCTGTGTGATGTTATTATTCCTGAGGATTCTCAGGAAGGAAAGTCTCTGCTGGGCCTTTTTCAGAAGCTCAGTGCTGTTGGCGCTCCAGGTCAGGCCCTCCCCAATGTGAACTCCCAGGAAGCAGAAGTCTGCCACCCTCTCCACACAGTCCCCGCTGATGATTAGTGGTGGAGTGTCCGTTTTCTTTCACCTGTAGTCTATTATGAGCTCCTTGGTCTTTGCGGTGTTAAGGTGCAGGTTGTGGCCCCTGCAGTATGCTGCAGAGGTGGGACAAAGAGTCATTGTTATGCAAGTCCAAGTCGAGTCGCAAGTCATCAAATTCATGACTCGAGTCTGACTCGAGTCCAAGTCACATGACTCGAGTCCACATCTCAGAGGTGGGACAAAGTCATTGTTATGCAAGTCCAAGTCGAGTCGCAAGTCATCAAATTCATGACTCGAGTCTGACTCGAGTCCAAGTCACATGACTCGAGTCCACATCTCAGAGGTGGGACAAAGTCATTGTTATGCAAGTCCAAGTCGAGTCGCAAGTCATCAAATTCATGACTCGAGTCTGACTCGAGTCCAAGTCACATGACTCGAGTCCACATCTCAGAGGTGGGACAAAGTCATTGTTATGCAAGTCCAAGTCGAGTCGCAAGTCATCAAATTCATGACTCGAGTCTGACTCGAGTCCAAGTCACATGACTCGAGTCCACATCTCAGAGGTGGGACAAAGTCATTGTTATGCAAGTCCAAGTCGAGTCGCAAGTCATCAAATTCATGACTCGAGTCTGACTCGAGTCCAAGTCACATGACTCGAGTCCACATCTCAGAGGTGGGACAAAGTCATTGTTATGCAAGTCCAAGTCGAGTCGCAAGTCATCAAATTCATGACTCGAGTCTGACTCGAGTCCAAGTCACATGACTCGAGTCCACACCTCTGGTATTGCTGTCAGCCGCTCCACCTCGTCCCTGTGGGCAGACTCATCCCCCCCCCCAGAGATGAGCCCCACCACTGTGGTTGTCATCAGCAAACTTCACAATGGTGTTGCTATGGTGGGCGGCGGCACAGTCATGTGTGTAGAGGGAGTCGAGCAGGGGGCTCAGTACACAGCCCTGGGGGAGTCTCAGTGATTAACACTGAACCCTGTGGGAGTCTCAGTGATTAACACTGAACCCTGTGGGAGTCTCAGTGATTAACACTGAACCCTGTGGGAGTCTCGGTGATTAACACTGAACCCTGTGGGAGTCTCAGTGATTAACACTGAACCCTGTGGGAGTCTCAGTGATTAACACTGAACCCTGTGGGAGTCTCAGTGATGAACACTGAACCCTGTGGGAGTCTCGGTGATTAACACTGAACCCTGTGGGAGTCTCAGCGATTAACACTGAACCCTGTGGGAGTCTCAGTGATGAACACTGAACCCTGTGGGAGTCTCAGTGATTAACACTGAACCCTGTGGGAGTCTCAGTGATTAACACTGAACCCTGTGGGAGTCTCAGTGATTAACACTGAACCCTGTGGGAGTCTCAGTGATTAACACTGAACCCTGTGGGAGTCTCAGCGATTAACACTGAACCCTGTGGGAGTCTCAGTGATTAACACTGAACCCTGTGGGAGTCTCAGTGATTAACACTGAACCCTGTGGGAGTCTCAGTGATTAACACTGAACCCTGTGGGAGTCTCAGCGATTAACACTGAGCCCTGTGGGGTGTCCTCGTATGACCCCTGAAACCCAAGAATCTTAACTCCCCCCCCCCACCGCCCCCCCCCCACCACGCGCCGCACGAACGTCACGTGCGACATCGTGACGTCATTAGACATTACGTCACGCGTCGCCCCTGGTGGGTGGGTGGGTGGGGGGTGGTGATGTCATCGCCCGTGGGTTAGGGGCGGGGCTTAGAGGGGGGGGGGGGTGTGTCCTTAGCCCCGCCCACCATTCGGCGGTGCCGTCCAATCAGTGGCGAGGATTTGGAGGTTGGGCTCGCAGGGGTCGTGAGGTGGGGGGCGTGGTCACGCGGGGTCACGCCCCCACCGGCGTCCCGAGTTGATTTAAGTTGCGGCCGCGACCGCCACGTGGCCATTGACTGCTGCTGCTGGGGAGACGCTCAGAGACACGTGGGGAGACACACAGAGACACGTGGAGATATAGAGAGACACGTGGAGATATAGAGAGACACGTGGAGACACTTGTGGAGATATAGAGAGACACGTGGAGACACTTGTGGAGATATAGAGAGACACGTGGAGATATAGAGAGACACGTGGAGACACTTGTGGAGATATAGAGAGACACGTGGAGACACTTGTGGAGATATAGAGAGACACGTGGAGATATAGAGAGACACGTGGAGATATAGAGAGACACGTGGAGATATAGAGAGACACGTGGAGACACTTGTGGAGATATAGAGAGACACGTGGAGATATAGAGAGACACGTGGAGAGACTTGTGGAGACTTTGGGAGATAGTCAGAATCATTGGGAGGTAGAGAGACACTGAGAGAGACTGGGAGACACTGAGAGACTGAGAGAGAGACACACACAGAAACACACAGAGATTGGGAGACACTGAGAGACACACTGAGAGAGACACTGAGAGACACACTGAGAGACACACTGAGAGACACACTGAGAGACACACTGAGAGACACACTGAGAGACTGAGAGAGACACTGACAGAGACACACTGAGAGACACTGAGAGAGACACTGAGAGACACACTGAGAGACACACTGAGAGACTGAGAGAGACACTGACAGAGACACAGAGAGCGAGAGACACTGAGAGACACACTGAGAGACTGAGAGAGAGAGAGACACAGAAACACACAGAGAGATTGGGAGACACTGAGAGACACACTGAGAGACACTGAGAGACTGAGAGAGAGACACTGACAGAGACACAGAGAGAGACACTGAGAGACACACTGAGAGACACACTGAGAGACACCGAGAGAGACACTGAGAGACACACTGAGAGACACTGAGAGAGACACTGACAGAGACACAGAGAGCGAGAGACACTGAGAGAGACACTGAGAGACACACTGAGAGACACTGAGAGAGACACTGAGAGACTGAGAGAGACACTGACAGAGACACAGAGA